>NC_090785.1:21172500-21192500 GCF_040054535.1 Antennarius striatus | reverse complement strand
GCGTTCTTCCTGTTATCCTCTGGTTCTCTGAGCGAACCCGGAGACCCCAGGTCAGCCAGTCTTCATCAGCGTCATCCAGACGAAAACAGTGGGAGGGTTTCACGCCCACAATGGTTTACTAGACAGAGGACATGTGTGTGAATGAGAGGGACCAAGTGGAAGAGTGAGGTTACAGGGAGAAGAGATCAAGAAGGTGGAGGATTTTAAGTACTTAGGGTCAACAGTCCAGAGCAATGGAGAGTGTGGAAAAGAGGTGAAGAAGCGAGTACAGGCAGGATGGAACGGGTGGAGGAAAGTGTCAGGTGTGATGTGTGATAGAAGAGTTTCAGCTAAAATGAAAGGAAAGGTGTACAAAACTGTGGTGAGACCAGCGATGTTGTTTGGTCTAGAGACAGTGTCACTGAGGAAAAGACAGGAGACAGAGCTGGAGGTAGCAGAGATGAAGATGCTGAGGTTCTCTTTGGGAGTGACCAGGATGGATAGGATCAGGAATGAGTACATCAGAGGGACAGCACATGTTAGAGGTTCTGGAGATAAAGTCAGAGAGGCCAGACTGAGATGGTTTGGACATGTCCAGAGGAGAGATAGTGAATATATTGGTAGAAGGATGCTGAGTTCTGAACTGCCAGGCAGGAGGCCTGGAGGAAGACCAAAGAGGAGGTTTATGGATGTAGTGAAAGAGGACATGAAGGTAGTTGGTGTGAGAGAAGAGGATGCAGAAGACAGGGTTAGATGGGGGCAACTGATTCACTGTGGCGACCCCTGAAGGGAAAAGTCCAAAGGAGAAGAAGAAGAATTGTTTACTAGTTATTCCCCCACCCATCAGGAAGGAGGGAGTCTGGGAATGGTTCGGTGAGTCTGTCCATGTGACCGTAATGTTTGGAATGGGTGACTGTTTCTTAATTAGTTTACTCTCATGTAGACGTTGTTGTCTTGTTGCTACTTTTGTCATTCTGTTTCCATTTCCATGGTTACCCCTTTGGGTAGATGATTATTTTCAGGGACAGATCTTGCAGCCTGAAGGTTTGGGTTCTCTGAGTAGCGTTTAGCTTGAAACCCATTGGAAGTACATTAAAAATGTTCAGTTAAAAACACGAAAACAGGTAAGCATGCTAAGCGTTTGTCACAACCTGCAACACACAGAAATACTGCCTGCCTGCATGTGATGGATTTCTAACTACTACTGGGACAGAACTGAGCTTCATCATGATGTTTGTCCATCGTGTTGTTGGTAAACAACAGCCACAGTCACTTCAGATTGTCCTCTAATCACTGCTGTTGATCAGCTTAATGCTACTGACAAACCACTGTCCCCACGTGTGTCTGCTCACATTAAACCTTCACACCGCTGCAGTGATGCTCAGCTCCTCTGCTCGTGGTGCTGCTCTTTACAGCTGGGCTCCGTCATAATTCCTGGTAATCTTCTGAATGTCGGAGCAAATCCAATTTAAAGTTAATCAGTCTGGCGCGTTACGCACGGCGAGAGGCTCAGTGTTCCTTCCATGTGCTTCCACCAAATGCCTGAGTGAGCGCTGGAAACATAAAAAAAGATTGAAGAGTAAATGATGTGTCTCCCGTATAATTTAGTCAGGAGAAAGGATTCAGGAAGCAGAATAACATGTAGACTTCAGAGCTGACTAGTCACTAAAGCTGCAGCCTGAAGGAGACGTCCAGCAACCAGAGGGGTCTGCTCGTCTCCTCAGGACCGACTCCGTCGCTTATGGAGCAGAAAATGAGGATAGCAGCGCTAACTGTGTCTGTATGTGTGTGTGTGTGTGTGTGTGTGTGTGTGTGTGTGTGTGTGTGTGTGTGTGTGTGTGTGATTGTGTGTGTGTGTATAAAGGTAAACCTCTGCTTTAGACTAACTCATCTCCAGAGTAAACTGTAGATAACCATTCCCAGTTCCGTACTAAACTTTATTAATGAATGCATTTAAAATTTAAAATTTCTTAAAATGCATCTTGCTGAATTGTAGGACTCCGGAGGCAGCTGACAGGTACAGGCAGGCCAGGCGTACTGCAGCCTGAGTAGGCAAAAACTCAGGTCTGGGAGGTGTTCGAGGAGGCCATGGAGGAAGACTATCGGTCAGCCTCGAAGAAATTCAGGCAAACTATCCGGCGCCTCAGGAGGGGAAAGCGGTGCACAGAAATCACTGTTTACAGTAGAGGCAGAGAGCTGCTGACCTCGACTGAGGATATTGTCGGGCGGTGGAAAGAATACTTTGAGGATCTCCTCAATCCTGCTGCCATGTCTTACACAGAGGAAGCCAAGCTGAAGTCATCGAGGTGGTTGCCAAACTCCATGGTGGAAAAGCACCGGGAGTGGATGAGATTCGCCCTGAGTCGCTCAAGTCTCTGGATGTACAGGGACTGTCATGGCTGACACGTCTGTACAGGCGGGGACAGTACCTCTGGATTGGCAGACCGGCGCGGTGGTCCCTCTCTTCAAAAAGGGGGACCGGAGGGTGTGTTCCAACTATAGGGGATCACACTCCCCAGCCTGCTGAGGAAAGTCTATTCCAGGGTACTGGAGAGGAGGATTAGACCTATCGTTGAACCGCGGATTCAGGAGGAACAATGCGGTTTTCGTCCTGGTCACGGAAAACAGGACCAGCTCTACACCATCCATCGGGTGCTCGAGGGTTCGTGGGAGTTTGCCCAACCAGATCCATGTGTGTTTTGTGGATCTGGAGAAGGCATTCGATCATGTCCCTCTTGGTATCTTGTGGGGAGTGCTTTGGAAGTATGGGGTTCGGGGCCCTTTGCCGAGAGTTGTCCGGTCCCTGTATGACCGAAGCCAGAACTTGGTTCGCATTTCGGGCAGTAAGTCAGACCTGTTCCAGGTGCATGTTGGACTCCGGCAGGGCTGTCCTCTATCACCAGTTCTGTTCATAATTTTTATGGACAGAATTTCTATGCGCAGCCAGGATCCGGAGGGAGTCCAGTTTACGAACCAAAGGATTTCATCTCTGCTTTTTGTGGATGATTTGTCCTGTTGGCCTCATCAAACCTGGACCTTCAGCATGCACTGGGACGGTTTACAGCTGAGTGTGACGGAGTGGGATGAGGATCAGCACCTCTAAATCCAAGGCCGTGGTTCTCGGCTGGAAAAGGATGGTGTGCCCCCTTCAGGTTGGTGGAGAGTCCTTGCCCCAAGTGGAGGAGTTGAAGTATGTTTGGGTCTTGTTCATGAGTGAGGGAAGGATGGAACGTGAGATTGACAGACGGATCGGTGCAGATTATGCAGTGATGCGGTCGCTGTATAGGTCTGTTGTGGTGAAGAAGGAGCTGAGTCACAAGACGAAGCTCTCGATTTACCGGTCAATCTACATTCCTACGTTTTGGGTCATGACTGAAAGAACAATATCCTGGATACAAGCAGCTGAAATGAGTTTCCTCCGTAGAGTGGCTGGGCGAACCCTTACATTTGGGGTGTGGAGCTCAGTCACCAGGGAGGAGCCTGGAGTGGAGTTGCTGCTCCTCAACCCCGAGCATAGCCAGCTGCGATGGCTCAGTCATCTGTTCTAGATGCCTTCTAGACGCCTCCCTGGGGAGGTGTTCCGGGCATGTCCTACCAGGAGGAGACCTTGGGGAATGTCTATGTCTCTCAGCTGGCCTTGGAACGCCTCGGGATCCCCCCAGAAAAGCTGCAAGAGGTGTCTGGGGAGAGGGAAGTACAGGCATCCCTCCTGAGACTGTTGCCCTTGCGACCCGGCCCCGGATAAGCGGTTGAAGATGGACGATGGATGGATGGATGGATGGATGAATGGATGGGCAGACGGACAGATGGATGTTTTTTATGAATCTATTTACAATCTATATTTTATATGACTTGTTTTTGAAATGTGAGTTCCTGTTTGCGTGAATCCTTTGGAGTTTGTGTCAACTTGACTATCTTGTATTTAAACTTTTATGAATAAACGTGATTTTAAAAATCAAAAATCTTCTTCTTCTTTCCCAGATCGTCTTCCGGTCTGGGTTTGTACCACACATCACGAGTCCGGTGAGATCCTCTGGTGTTTCTGTTGCCACAGTGGGCTGCTGTTATCCGCTGGGTACCGTTATGGGGTGGACAGAGGGCAGTGAGGGTAAGGAGGTTAATGTCAGTTTATATCCTGTGATTGTGGCTTCAGAACTGTGAGCAGTACCTGAGCTCGTTGCTGACACACTCACACACTCTCACACACTCTCACACACTCTCACACACTCTCACACACTCTCACACACTCTCACACACTCTCACACACTCTCACACACACACTGGCTCAGCGCCATGCTGCTCATCCTGTTTGTGTGGGCTCCTGGCCAGCGCTGCCTCCCCCTGCATTAACCGTGTTAGAACACAGACACGTGGTTAATGACAGTGCTAATTGAATGAAATGGCCATACTGACGAGCATAAAACCTCCCACTCACATTTTGCTAATTAACAACACACTGGCTTAATTACAACAGTAGAAACACATGCAGCACTGCCTCGTTACTGTTAATTGCCATGGCTAACAGGGATTTATGGTAATTGGCTGTATAAGCGTTGTTAACGAGAAGCTGAATTAGCTAGACACACCGAGACAAGAGGAGAACAGAGATGTGCCGCAGCTAATTAACACAAACCACACACTCCTATTGGTCGCAGCTGCAGGGTTGACAAAGCCGTATTGATCGTCTGACTGGACATTTTATTATCATATTCCTTTTGCAGAGAGCCTCTGGGTGGATATAGGATGGCTGTCCAACACCTGGAATTAAAATAGCAGTAAACATGGACAAAAACCATTTCTGTTAACTTTGAGTTCACCGTCCACAACCGTCTCATGTGGTCCATGTAGCTGTCATTTAGTGGGAAAAGTTTATTATACAGAGAGAATTAATGAAATATTTAGCTATGAAATTATCAAATTGTCAAATTAATAAAATCTTAAATTTCAGGTGACATAAGGAACCTGAAAAATGAAATAAACAATCCAGAGACACAAGAGACACAGCTTTAGCCTGAAACACGTCTTTAGATCAACCATCCACCTGAAACCCATAGAGATGGGGGTGTTTTCCCCCACCCTCTAAAATTATTGACCATCTTTTACTCTCGGAACTTCAACGCAAACCTGAACTCACTGCACTCCTTTTGAAAATCATACTCCTAGTCCGTCAGAAATCAATCCAGCCAGTCCTGATTGTGATAGTCGACCGTCCTCCAGGTCCAATCTTTGATTTTTGATCTGAATTTCCTGGAGTTTGAACAACTTCATTACTGGAAACAGAACAGAAAACTCTCATGTAGATGTCGTTTATGTCCTTTAGTACTGTATTCATCTCACTATTAGGCTCAATTGGCTCCTCCCAGGAAGTAAAGGAACCCACTCGCAGCGTGAATCACAGCTTGGACCTGGTTCCCACATGACGTTGGTTTGAATCACTTCATTTCCACAGGAACATTTTGTATGATCACAAATTCTTGATATTTAAACTGCCTTAATAAAGCCTTTTGTTGATCCATCCAATAATTGTTCTGTCATGGGCCTAGACTGCTGGGAAAGCTCCCATGATGCACTGGGCTCCTCTGTCCCTCCGTCTCAGTCTGCAGGTCTTTCTGAACCTGAACCTGTAATTGTCCAACTGCTAGCATCACTGCTAGCATTAGCATCTGTAGTTTCAGCACTTCCTGTTTAGGAGCTCTCAAATGAGCAGTTTGTTCAGCAGCTTCCTGCAGGTGATGAACCGCTGATAGATTAAGAACTGCTTTAAGTTCTATCTGCTCCGAGTCTGTCTCTCTGTCCATCTTTCTCCCCCCCCTTCACACACTCTCTCGCTCCCTCTCTTTCTCTCGCCCCCTTTCTGTTTCTCTCTCTGTTTCTGATCTGACACCAGTTCTTTTGAGTTCTCTTGGTGTGATGTGGTGGAAATACTTTAATTCAGCCATGAGTTCTACTGTTGATGTTCACAATTTGAATTCATCTGATGTCTTCAGTTAATCCATCAGAGGCTCTGACCTATGTGCTGAGCTATATGTACAGTACATACATCCATCATCCATCCATCCATCCATCCATCCATCCATCCATCCATCCATCCATCCATCCATCCATCCATCCATCCATCCATCCATTCATCCATCCATCCATCCATCCATCCATCCATCCATCCATCCATCCATCAATCGCGTTTTATTTATAAAGCGCTACACACCACCTTCTCCCAGCAGAGAAGCACCTTCAGCGGCAGACTGCTGTCACACAGCGCCTCCACAGAGAGGCTGAGGTCCTCCTTCGTGCCCCGTGCCATCAGGGGGTACAATGACTCTCTCAGGAGGAGCGGGGGGGAGGTGGCGAGGTCAGCACGGGGTTGAAAATGGATTTAATTTAATTTAAATTTAATTTTATACTGTTGTATATATATATATATATATATATATATATATATATATATATATATATATATATAATTTATTTATTTATTTTTTATACTGTTTTTATATTTTAATTCAATTTTATACTGTTTAGATTTTATTTTATACTGTTTATATTTTAATACTGTAATATTTTAAATTTTATACTGTTTATATTTTTAGTTATAGTTTAGTATATAAGTCCTGTTAGTGCTGCATGTGCCTGTCTGTTAGTGTAATGTATGTCTTGTGGTATGTCCTGTGATGTCAGTGTTTCCTTTTCTCCTGGTGTTTATCCAGTATTATTTGTTAAGTAATGCCTGAGCAGTGGATATATGCAATTTCCTCCGGGATTAATAAAGTATCTATCTATCTATCTAATCATGGCAACAGACAGTTCGTAGCGCTTAAACAGACAGAAAACCCCCCCCAAAAAACCCTCCAGAGCATAAGCAACAGCAACTGGGAAAAACTCCCTCATTGAGGAAGAAACTCCGGGCAGGACCCAGACTCTTTTGGGCGGTCATCTGCCTTGACCGGTTGGGCAGAAAAGAAATACAAAGAAGATAAGGACAGGGGAAGAGAAAGAGAGAGACAAAGAGAGAGAGAGTGCCAGATAGGCCAGATCCATCCATCCATCATCCATCCATCAATCATCCATCCATCCATCTTCCTATAGATGAGACTATAATCATCTCTGCAGCTCCTTCTTTTCCCTTTGCGGGTCACGGTGTGACCCAGCTGACATGAGGTGAGACAGATGTATGTGATAAACATGGGAACGTCAGGTGTGCGTTGTCAGAGGCCTGATCCCCCAACGGGGACAGGTCGAGGTTCACCAGCAGAAACAAACTGTAGTACAAATCACATCAGTGCTTTGTTCAGTTCAGATTTATTCCCAGTTGGGCTCAGGATCCGTGTGGCTTTGAGAGTTACATCCTTAGCAGGAGCCCACATTCGCAGACTGGGAAAAGAAATATCATGGAATATTAAGACTGAGACTCATCGTTGGAGTCTCATGTGAACCCAGTCTTCACCCTCAGTGCTGATGGTACTCCTAAATCCATGGGACACCTTTCAGGAACGAAAGGGCATAGACCTGCCCTCCCATTTGCTCCATCTGCACATCTGTCTTTCTCCCTCTAATTCCTCCCTCCCTTACTTTTTTAATTTGCTCCTCCACCCCCACCCTCCCCACCCCACTGCTATTCTCTTTCATATTCACTGGCTTTTATTCTCCTCCTTCTGATAAAGTGATTATGCTTATGTGTTCAGTCGAGGAGCACTCAGGCAGACACAGTCTGGATTATTACAGTGTGTGTGTGGGGGGGGGGGGCAGTCCCTGCCAGATCTCTCACAGCTCATTGGTTGTATATGAGGAAATGTCAGTTAGTCTTTGGTTAACAGCTCTGGTTAGCATCCATGATGGCCTCTCATTACTGCTGTGCCTGATGAATGCTGGTATCGCTTTGGGTGTGTGTGACAGCGTGACAGAGACGGAGTGTGTCAGCTGGGGTGACAGATTGATACAGAACTAGATGTGTTCAGCGATCCTGGAGCTCCAACATGTTTATCCTCAGGAGCAGACATCAGGCGTGTTCAGGTCAACCTGAGAACATCAGCATCTAGAGAGTTACCTCCATCCACACTGGGTTCTCCTCAAGTTCCTCTGGTCGGCCATCCATCCTGTCAGGTGATATAGATCAGTGGTCTCTAAACCCTGGGCCGTGGACCAGTACGTCTATGGGTCAATCAGTACCAGTCCATGGGTCAACCTGTGTCAGTCCTTGAATCAGTCAGTACCGGTCCATGGGTCAATAGGGACCGGTCCATGGGAAAAAAATGTTTTTCTATTGGTCGTATTGTTTTATATTCCCTACTTCATCCATCCATTCATCAACAAACTTGACGAGGGCAAGGGTAGAAAACAAGACGATGTGGCACAGAACCAAAAGAGAACCCACCACAAAAAGCCTCGGGCTAATCAGAACCACACAGGGCGGCCTTCACTTGGCCATCCATGACCCCAGTGAAGGTTCTGTCCTAGGACCACTTCAGATAGATTCTCACTCTTGTAGACCAGGATGACTCTACAAGAGCTGCAGTTTTGGAGCTGATCTGACACAGTCTTCTGGCCCTTGTTTGCCAATCAGTGAATCACTTTACCTGTGGTCATACCGTTATGGTTGTTGTGTAGATTGGTAGATCTATAACAGGGGTCACCAACCTTTTTGAGGATGAGGGTTATTTCATGGGAACTGAGTAGTATGGAGGGCTACACAGGACCTGTTTGCTACAAATCTCCTAAATAACAACACTGCATGGATAACTAACATTATAATACTGATATTAAAATTGCAGTAGTTGTTCTAACGCTATGTAAAGTGATTGCTCACATATCAATAATTATTTTCCACAATTATCAGTAATTTACACAGCAATAATAATCAGAAAAAAACATGTTTACACATGAAACACTATATATTATATATATACACTATATATTTATTTGCTGAAACATTTGAAAATCAGGGGGACGCATGCAAATGATCACTTCTGTTATTTTTAAGACAAGAAAACAACACTTTTTTTGTCTGAACAAGGATAAATACTTTCTGAACTTAATATTTTATGGAATATTTTTGATGAATATAGCTGCTGTTTTAACAATGACGTTGTTGTCTTGTTGCTACTTTTGTCATTCTGTTTCCATTTCCATGGTTACCCCTTTGGGTGGATGATTATTTTCAGGGACAGATCTTGCAGCCTGAAGGTTTGGGCTCTCTGAGTAGCGTTTAGCTTGAAACCCATTGGAAGTACAGTACATTAAAAATGTTCAGTTAAAAACGTGGTAAGCATGCTAAGAGTTTGTCACAACCTGCAACACACAGAAATACTGCCTGCATGTGATGGATTTCTAACTACTACTGGGTCTGGGTCCTGCCCGGAGTTTCTTCCTCAATGAGGGAGTTTTCCCTGCCGATGTCGCCTTTGTTTGCTCTGGAGGATTCAGTTGGTTTTTTTCTGTCTGTTAAAGCACTTTGAAATGTCTCTTGCCATGATTAAGCGCTATATAAATGAAAGTTGATTGATTGATTGATTGATTGATTGTTTTTGTGGCATGTTTGGAAATGCCTCTCCATATTGTGCTGCGTTGGTACAACGTTGTCCTGCAAATAAGGCACAAACATATATACTGTATATACATATATATATATATATATATATAGTTGCAATATGAGCAATGCTATTTTAGACCATTAACCGCGGGCGCCACAAGGGTTCGAGGGCCCATGGTTGTTTGTGGGCACAGCCTTGGTGAACCCTGATCTATAGTGTTTATAATGTTTGTGGGTGGACAAAGCCAAAAAAAACTGCTGTCTGCAAAATGAAAAGATCTGAGGTTCTTAAAGCAGGCGGTCCTCTCATCCTGACTGAACCGTCAGATCCTGTCCTGAACATCACAAAGATCAGAGACCAGAGCCAGCCAGGCAGAGTCCGGCACCAACTAAGAGCACCCTCTGTTAAGAATAGTGACAACAGGATGAAGAAAACAATTTAATTAATGTATAAAAGAACAGAAAACTCAAACTGTGTCGTGTCATGAGGTTCTCGTGGAGCTTCTGAAAGGTCGTCAGCTTAGGACACACTCATCAGATTACTAGCAGTTCTAGATGGTCCTCAGTTGTGATCCATTTGTGAGTTTCTATTTTTCAGTGATCAATGTCTACATATTCCAAAAGTAATTATTTGTTCTGCTTTTTCTGACCATTAGCCTGTCTAAAGGCTTAATTTATGAGTAAAGGACCTAGAATTGCAGCATACCATTACTGTCCTGAGTGTATCCAAATAAAATATATTCTTTATTCAGTTCTATTCCATTCTATTCTAAACAGATATCCAAAGTAAAACGCTGACTTCAGAAAGAGTGCTGGGGCAAATGATCCCCTCAATTACTGAACGTAAAGTAGATTATGTGTCATTTGTTCCCTCCGCTCAGACTTTGTGTGTGTACACCCTCAGTAAGTGTGTGCTGTGTGCATATGCAGATGAGCAATGAGTGTGTGTAAGTGTATGGCGTTGTGACAGGGACTAATGTCTAAATCAGCCAGACTCCATCGCCCTGTCGCCCCGCTCCCCTACAAATGTCACCTGTTCCCGGCCAGTGATTTGCATAATGCAAAGCTCCTCAGTCGTAACGGTCCGATTAGCGACGGGGAGCACCAGGACCATTCCTGGTGCACCAAGCCGTTAACGTCTCCTTTTGCAGGGAGCAGCTGTGATTAACTGTAGGGGTAATGGAGAAGTGGAGGAGAAGAAAGAGGAAGAGCTCGAAATGTTTACACTTTGCTTTTAATTACAGACACACAGGTCAGACACACAGGTGTGGGGGGAGAGATGAGAGGATGAATGGGAGGCAGAAGGAAGATGAACCCTCATGCACCACTTGTACTACCTGTAGTAGCAGTGGTAGTAGTAGTAATAGCAGTTGTGGTAGTAGTAGTAGTGGTAGGAGTAGTAGTAGTAGTAGTAGTAGTAATAGTCAGTTGTAGAAGTAATAGTCAGTAGTAGTAATAGTTGTATCAGTAGTAGTAGTAGCAGTCAGTACTAGTAATAATAGTTGTAGTAGTAGTAGTAGTGGTAATAGTAGTAGTAGTAGTAGTAGTAGCAGTACTAGTAATAGTAGTAGTATTGGTATTAGTAGTAGTAGTTGTAGTACTTGTAGTAGCAGTGGTAGTAGTATTAATAGTAGTAGTAGCAGTAGTAGTCAGTAGTAGTAGTAGTAGTAGTAGTAGTAGTAGTAGTAGTAGTAGTAGTAGCACTAGTACAAGTAGAAGTAGTAGAAGTAGTAGTAATAGTAGTAATAGTAGTCATTAGTAATAGTAGTAGTGGTAGCAGTAATAGTAGTAGTAGTAATAGTACTACTACTACTAATAGTACTTCTACTACTACTATTACTACTACTATTACTAGTAGTAGTAATTGTAGTAGTAGTAGTGATAGTAGTAGTATTAGTACTAGTACTAGTACTAGTAGTGGTAATAGTAGTAGTAGTAATTGTAATCCTATTAGTAGTAATAGTTAGTCGTAGTGTTAGTAGTTGTAGTAACAGTAGTAATTGTAGTATTAGTAGTAGTAGTAATAGTAGTAGTACTGATAGTTGTCAGTAGTAGTAGTAATAGTAGTAGAAGTCATAGTAGTAGTCGTAGCAGTAGCAGTAGTCAGTCACTGTATTAGTAGTAGTAGTAATAGTTGTAGTACTAGTACTACTAGTAGTAGTAGTAGTAATAGTAGTAGTAGCAGTAGTCAGTCGTAGTATTCGTAGTAGTATTAATAGTTGTAGTAGTAATAGTAGTCGGTAGTAGCAGTAGTAGTAGTAGTACAAGTAACAGTGGAAACAGGAGCAGTATTAGTGGTAGTATTAATAGTTGTAGTAGCGGTAACAGGAGCAGTGTTATTATTAGTATAAATAGTTGTAGTAGTGATAGTAGTCAGTAGTAGTAGTACAAGTCACATGAGATTATTTAATCTATCAGCCATTCCTTAAAACAGCTGTGTTTCCGTCAATGCAGTAGTCTAGTGATGTCACACATAGTTTTATTGCAATGTCAGTCAGTCATTTTCATATCACCACCGCTACATCCGCCGCAGCGGGTCACAGAGCCTATCCCAGTGGCATAGGGCGTGAGGCGGGGGACACTCCGGGCACAACACACAAAGACATACAACCACGCACACACACACTCACTCCTACGGGCAATTTGTGAACGGCCAATCAACCTTTTGGAGGTGGGAGGAAGCCGGAGAACCCGGAGAGAACCCACGCAGACACGGGGAGAGCATGTGAACTCCGCACAGAGCGGGACTCGAACCCGGGTCCGCCGTGTTGTGAGGCGACAGCGCTACCCACTGCGCCACCGTGCCGCCATCTTGCAATGTTGTTACATTTTTTTTCCAGTAAATTTTTTAACTTACACACACACACCTGTTAATTTATTGCAGACCTTTAAAAGCTGCTGTGTTGTTTTATCATGGTTTACAGTGGGTTTTTAGTTAAGTGAAGATTCTGAACACTTTTTTCTACTCGGTAAAATAAAATGAAATTCACCAAATTCTTGCATTTCTTTTCTTCAGTTCTACTTTTTAATTTTGACTTTTACTTGCATCTTTCTCTCTTGCCGTTTTCCTCATTCTCTCCCTCCATTTTTGACAGATGAGGCAGGGATGAGAGGATGAGAGGATGAGAGGGGAGATGCGTTGCACCTCACTTCTCTTTCTAATGTCTCCTTCAGCTGGGAAACCATGTGGAAAACTAAAGACTATTAATGCCACCAACAAATCTGCCACAAAACGGAAGCTCTTTTCCATGTTTTAGTGCACAGGAAGCTGGAGGCTTAATGATGGGAGAAAGGAAAGGGAAAGTACGAAACAGGAGCAGGGGGAAAAGGATGGACAGGAGGAAGAGGAAGACGATGAATATATAAATGAAATGTAAGGAAATATGGAAAGAGAAATTGGGAAATGGAAGGGAGACGAGTACTGGGAGGAGATGGATGAGGAGGGAGATTGGAGAAGCGATTTGTCTCAGCACCTCTCAGTGAAAGGAAAGAGAGACAAGTGGATTCTTCCTTAGTGGGAGAAGTCTTGACTTTAACATGTCTTGAAGTTTGATTTAGATGAGATAGAAATGCTTATGGACATCTCTGAGTCTGAGAAGACATGAAAAATGTGATTTGACGGAGGCAATTTTTAACGTCAAATCACAATTTCATTATTTATTTAGATGTTATTTTAAAATTAAAACAGAGCTTGAAAGAGGAAAATCACTTACATCTGTCAGCAGTGGTGACACTCCGTTAGTCAGGCTGCTTAAGAACTAAAGTCATATTAGATGCTCACATTAGTATGTTCTATCTGCTCCTGCTGTCCATCCCATGTAGATCTACAAAAACCACGGCTGCTGCTGATGATTGATCTGTTTCCACAGGCCTCAGTCAAGTCTAATTTCTTTTTATAGGTATCAGAAGTGAACAGCGATTCAAGTTATTAACCTGCACCAGTCCAGATAGCCCCAGTCAAACAGTCCAAGTCTTAACCAAGCCTTCAGTGATAGCATCACAGTGTCGGAGTGGAAAAGAAGCGCTCCCATTAGATGTCCAGCAAGATACATAGACTATAATGGCTTGTTGGGGGTGCGTTTTGGTCGTTTGGCCTGACGCTCTCATCAGATGTGATCTCAGGGTCGCCGCCATGAATCAGGCACTGGTGCAACATCATTGGTCATCTTGACAGCTGAACAAAGCCCAGCAAGTGGGGACAGACGCTCCTAATGGAGCCAGATTAGAATTGGTGTGCTTTGTAACTCATGCTGGCACTACCGGAGCTGCTCAGTTAGATGTGTGGGGTCACTCGCTTCTCTACCAGGTCCAGTGGGCGCCGGTGGTGCTACGCTACTCTGTGTGTTGTTCTGGGGCTGCCCTGCAAACGTTGTGTTCTTCTGACTGCCTTTACATTTCACGATGTGTGAGAGCGTGTGAGAGTGTTTTCAAGCAGAGCTCGGTGCAGTGGTGGTGGCTGATGAGAGGCAGATAAAGCTTTAAGGGCTAATGGTTTGCACTAATGAGAAAACTGCCTGTGATTATGACAAATAGGTGGAGAGCAGCAGGCTAAGCAGCGACACACAGCAGCTATTGTTAAGCAGCCGAGCCTCAGAATCTCATTACACCTCCTCCAGATAGGCCTCCTCCTCTCCTCCTGATGGACTGGCCTTCTCCACTCCGGGACCGGCTTCCTTCTGATGGATCCTGTAATGGCCTTAACCCATAAAGATAGTGATTCAATTTACAGCCTACCTTCTCCGTGAAGGAGTCAGTCTGGCCTCACGCGGTCTGTATTTTAATACCATCATTAGCTCATATAAATAGAAAGATTTCCGTCAAGAATTTATTCAACTGTTGATAACATCATTATCTACTGTTTGGGTCGGATGCTTTGGGACCATAACAGCAACATGTCAAACAAGTAGACGTGTTTTCAACAATGACATCGCATCTCCAGGCTCTTTGCTGAAAATCCCTTTTTTTTTTGTTCTATATATTACCATGACTGTGTTACAGAGCGGGGCATAAACAGGATTTCTGCTCTCTGTGTATGTATGGAGATGGAGACATGACTTACAATCCTTGATGGGTAGCACCTCACCACTGGAATGAATAAAAATTGAAATAACTATCCAAAGGAAGTCTACAGGTAGAAAAGGGGATGACTACACCTGTGTAGTCCAACACCACTGTTACCTGTTATGTTGTTTCGTCACAACCACAGTGATTGAATCTTGGAATCTTTCCCTGTAAACTCACACTTCATGCCGTTTGTTGTGTCATCTTCACATTTCTCCCAGAATATTATAGTGTCTCTGTGTGTATGATGGTAAAGACCCAAGTCAGCAGCCTATGGCCAGCTGAGGGGCTTTACTGGTGAAAACACTCTACAGGCATCATTCCACACCTCAACTGAAGTTATCCAGTAAACTCAGGTCCTTAATGAAACTAGTGAACCAGGTAACTGAGTCAGAAGGAGCTGATGCCTGACTCCAGTCCACCCTGTACTGTTAGACAGTCTCAGTTTGAGCATGTTTTTCTTCACGTCACATGTGTTGTAGCTTAGAACTCCTACAAATCAGAGTGTTGTCATTATCCAGTTCTGGAAAGTGCTGGAAAGCTGGTCCTTCTTCCTAAAGTGTTCTCTTACCATCCTTTGGCAACTTTTGTGTTAATGACTAACTGGTGATTAAATTATTTGGTAGAACCAATGTCATTCAGGCAGGATGGCAGAACCAATGTCACTAAATTGAAATTGGACCTTCATGTTCTCTTCTTCTCAAATCAAATGTTTTAAACACCACACATGTGTATAATCAATCAATCAATCAATCAATCAATCAAGTTTTATTTATATAGCGCTTAATCATGGCAACAGACATTTCAAAGCTCTTTAACAGACAGAGAAACCCAACTGAACCCTCCAGAGCATAAGCGACAGTAGCGGGGAAAAACTCCCTCAATGAGGAAGAAACTCTGGGCAGGACCCAGACTCTTTTGGGCGGCCATCCGTCTTGACCGGTTGAGTGGAGAAGAAGTAAAAGGAAGATAAGAACAGGGAAAGAGAAAGAGAGACAGAGAGAGGCAGATAGACCAGATAGAGTCAGTGTCAATGTGGTTAAGGTTATGTTTCCCATTGCTAAAGTCAAGGCACAATTACAGATACGTGGATGACTGTATGGCAGCACGGAGGAAGAAAGGAAGCAGGATCCAAGCTGATGGATAGATGAGGGGTGTTACTCGTGGGCTTGGAGGAGAAGGTCCACAGCACATGGATATATGGGGGTGATACTGGTGGGTGTGGAGGTACAGGTCCACAGAGGAAGGTCCACAGTGGATGGGTGGATGAGGGGTGGAACAGTATGGTGGCGCGGAAGAAAAAAAAGGACGCCGGACCCCAGCCAATGATAAGGTTAGGGGTGATACTAGTGGGATGGGAAGAGCAGGTCCACAGCGGATGGGTGGATGAGGGGTGAACCTGAGAAAAACCTGAGAGGACATAGAGCACAGAGACTCCAGGGAAGAAGTTTAGTTAGTAGGGTGTGATTGGAGACTTGGAGAGTGAAATCGGAGAGGAGGAGGAGGAGTAACAGAAGGTTGGAGAGAAGGAGGAGGAGAGAGGAACTCAGTGAGTCTGGATGTTGAGTCTCCAGCAGTGTAGGTCTATAAGAAAAAAAAGTAGTAACCGAAGTTGCCTTAATTGTAAAATTTGTGAAAAAGAAAAGTTTTAAGTCTAGTCTTAAATTGTGAGAGGGTGTAAACCTACTTGTTCACATGTATAATGTAGAACCTGCAGACCACCAAGCTTCATGGTCATGAACCAGAGTCAAATGTTTTGTTCATACAATGGAAGACTCTTTCTGGCTTATCTGCCACTCTCTCTCTCTCTCTCTCTCTCTCCGCCTCTCTCTTTCTCTTACCCTGTTCTTATCTTCATTTTATTTCTTTTTCCACCCAACCGGTCAAGGTGGATGGCCACCCAAAAGAGTTTGGGTCCTGCCCAGAGTTTCTTCCTCAATGAGTTTCTTCCTCAATGAGGAAGAAACTCTGGGCAGGACTTCTCCATCGCTGTCGCTTATGCTTGTTTTGGAGGGTTCAGTTGGGGTTTTTTTGTCAGTTAAAGTGATTTGAAATGTCTGTTTCCTTGATTAAGCGCTTTATAAATAAAACTTGATTGATTGATTGAATGGTTGGTTGGTTGATTGATTGATTGATTGATTGATTGATTGATTGATTGATTGACATTTTCAGAGGTCATCACCATTAGAGCTCCACTGGTCTCAGGAACTGAATGCTAACTTCTGGATGATCAGTACCCGCTGTGGACCATGAATCCGAAGACTAATTAATAATGTGTGTGATTTTTAGGAGCTACAGTATGTACTATGCGGTAGCTGTGACTACGTATGGGATGTAAGGGTGACTGTCTTTGTTTTGAAGTCTTATACAGTAAAAATATCTGCCCAACAGGAATTAAAGCATAAAGTATGTGTGAGAATAAACGTTCAGACGAGTCCCTTTCAACGGGCTGATATCATTCGTCTGCTTGTACTTCTCTTGTCTTGGAGCACCTGTCTGTCAGCTCTCAGTGTATCGAAGTCTTCTAACAGCCCTAGTTGGACAATATTAATTTTCTTTAACCTCTACTCCACCCTTATAATCCAATCACCACCTTTTAACCTTCCTTCCCTCCATTATCCCCTACTTTAACCTTCCTTCTTTTTCTATCACAATCCTTATCCTTTCTTCCACTGGCTTCTACCCCCTCCCTGTCCCTCTTTCGTCCCCCCTCCTTCACCAGACTCATTTTAGCATGAGATTATAAATGGAGCCTGGGGAGAATGTGATAAATCAATTAATCATTTGTAGCTGTGTCGCTTAATGAGTGAACTGAGGTGTCATAATTAGTTCTCCCAGTATCAATCATTAAAGTGCAGCTTTGCTGATAAACAGGCAGCTGATGGGAGCGGAGACATGGCTGCTGGGAGTCACATGATCAGCACTAAACGTGCTTTAATGGGCCGCACTTTACATTATTTCATTTCTCCTCTTTCACTTACATCTCAGTGGTTCCTTCCAACTGAACACTGAACATTTTAACCCTGATTTCTGTCATATTTTCCATTTAGGACTCTTTCCCTTGGATTGTACTTACAAGTCTTTTATTACCACAATGTTTCTGTCGTCAATAGTTTTCATGTTACCAGCTACATGTAAATCTGCCACTCTACTGTTTTGCTGAAAAACCAAACTCCGGGGACAGCTGAAGAGATGAACAGAGGAGAAGTGTACTATAGTACTGGTGTACTATACAGTAACTTCATCTGACCTTCCATCATAATGGAGTTGAGCAGATTAATTTGTTTTATGTAGAACCCATCCTATACGGGTCATGAGGTGGAGCCTAATCCCTGCTGCCGGGTTCATTGTCAACACTTCACTAGTTCATCACACAATGCAGGTAGTCATCACACAGATACAACTGGTTCTGAGAGTCTCATTGTAAGTCCAATTGTTCATAAATTGTCATTTATTAAATTTTAATCTATAATCTCCATTTGAGGTGATATAAAAGTCATTACTACTCTCAAAGTTCTATTCCCTAAGACTGACCAGAAACAATTACAGGACATTAAAACAACACACAATAAATAAAATACAGGTTCAGGTCGTTTAGAGTTCAGCCGTTCTGATTATACATCGGTTAAAAAAATACAATAAAAAATAAAATTCAAGTTTACGTCATTTCACCCAACTTAACGTCTGTCCACCACAAATAAAGGACTTTTAATCAATAGAAAACTGGTAAAAGCACATAATATTACTATACAATAAATCAGAATAAAAACATATAATATCACATTAAGATACGTACATATAGTTCCAATATCTAATTCTGATTACAGTAGTATATGAACTTTTATCCTTATAATTTAGTTGTTGAAGAGAAGAAGAAAACACTTCAAGGAAGTCTCCAGCACCTTTTAAAATCATCAACAACAGTCAGCATCAGCTGTTGATGATCCGCTGTAGGTACAGTAGCATGTAGCATGTAGCTTACCTTTAGAGCAGTGGTTCTTAACCTTGTTGGAAGTGCCAAACCCTGCCGGTTTCATACACTCACTCACCGAACCCGTCTTTAGTAAAAAAAATAAAATAAAATAAAAAATTTCAAATTTAAGACGTAAGTATATGTTTTATTGGTGTATTTAATGAATTGTGCATTAATGTCACCTTTTTCAAGATCAAAACCAAGACAGTGCATGAACTCACATGAAATGACCTACTGTACCTGTAAATCAGTGTGACTTCTGCTGTTGTTATAGAGACCAGTTCAGATATGCGTGGCTTCACCTAGGCAAGTTGTACTCTGATGTCATTTTCACAGCAAAGTCTGTTTCTGTTGTTTTCAATCAGCTTAAGGAAGTGTTCCTTTATTTTTGCCAGTTCGAAACTAGAGTTGCTCAACTTGACATTACAAATCCTGCAGAACGCTGACTCCCATCACGTTCCGTTATACAGTACATGTAAATTCACGTTGCACATATTCGTCCAACCACTTTCTTTTTTAGCTCAACACAGTTACTATGAATTAAAATGTTAAGAAAGCAATCAGATGACGTACCATCATGACAGGCATGAATCGACTACTGAGTGCACAAAATCCCATTTAGCACAGGTAGGCTAATCGATGTATAGCGTGATCACCTGTACCAGTGATGGCTAAGGGGGTGTGTCATCACAAATTGATACCATGTGTCAAACGTACACAGTGATTCATGTATGTTGTCTAGAGCCCCATCTCTGCCAAACCCCCGAGACCGACTCACCGAACCCCTAGGGTTCGATTGAACCCGGGTTAAGAACCACTGCTTTAGAGTCAGCTGTTGATGTTGATGATCCACTGTACGGTACTGTAGCATGTAGCATGTAGCATGTAGCTTACCTTAAGAGTGAAGAAAAAGGAGGGGGGGGGAGTCATTGTCAGAGCTCTCATTAGAGGGGTGGCCACTACCTTTTCTTTATCAACCATGATAAACAGTAATTATCCAATTTAAGACGCCTGACAGTCTGAGACGCTAACATAGACAACAACAAACAACAAGATGGGTGGGGGAGTGTTGGAGCTATGTGAATGCAGCGGTGCTGCCCCCGAGGATGGTTGTGGCAGATAGGGGAACTGCACAATAGTCATATATGGTGATGCACATTTGTTTGTAAGTTTGATGTTTGTATCTTGAGGATTGCCTGTATCTGGTGCTAGAAGGAAGCCAGAGAACCCAGAGGGAACCCACACAGGAGGGTGTCAGGTCCGCAGGTGGGTCTGGACCTAGGACCTTCTCGCGGTGCGGCATCAGAGCTGTACCCCGGGGCGCTGTACAGGCAGATGATGACGACCGTTCCCAGCATGAACCGAAGCCCTCAGGTGTTGTCCTTGATGTAATTCAATCTGGTACAACAGAGAGACGTCGGTCCACAGTTTGCATCGGGTGGATGTCTGTTGTAGCCTCTGTGA
>NC_090785.1:21127500-21170000 GCF_040054535.1 Antennarius striatus | reverse complement strand
CTGCATTGAATCAGACGGGGGGCCGCTATTGTTGGGCTGCAGGGGATTACACGTTTAGCAGCAGTGATCTGGCTTCAGCTATAACGCCACTTGCAGAGAGGAGCAGCTCTTATCAGCCGGCGGAGCCCCGGTCTCTGCCACATTCACAGGCCTCCAATACACTTTAATTGAATTTCTTTTTAGAGACAGAGAGGCTCAGACGGCTCATGGCATTCAATTTACCAGCGCCCCTGTCAGCGTTTAGATCCCTCTCCGTGCTCTTCCAACAGAAAAAGGAGGTGCCTTCACACTACAAAAGGAAACTTGCAAATAGCATATTTATCTCTGTTCCCTCTCCCTCCCTCCCTCTCTCGCCGCTCTCCTATCCATGTCACTTATTATATCATTTCAATGAATACTCGCCAGGAAATGGGCTTATCTCAGCGGCAAAATATCTATTTCTTTCAGGCGTTGATTTAGTGTGTTTAAAGCCCACGGCTGGGACAGACAGACTGTCAGCTTTGGTGCGGCGGTAAAGCAACGATGCTATCTGCAGGGAGCTGAAATACTGATGAATGGAGAGACGGGAGGGGAGGATGGGGGAGTGAAGAGAGCAGGAAACAGGGAAAAGAGATGGGAGAGGATTTGGGTGGAAAAAAGGGAGAGTTAAAGAATGAGAGAGGGTGGACAAGAGGTGAATACAAGCAGCGTTAACGGAGGGAAGAACAGAGGGATGAAAAGCGTTATGAGGAGGGAGGAGACGACAGGGAGTCTTCAGATCAGCTCCAGCCCAACCTCACCCCCCCCCCACGTGACCCTGCAGGACACCGACCCTGTCTGGTCATGTTTCCTGGTGGTGAATCGGTTGTTATCTCCATACCCACTCAAACTGCGGCCCATAAACCAATCACAGGTGGGAGAACTCCGGACAGAGATCAGTTCTTGTCCAGGTCACATCCTGGACCAGAGAGAAGCCACCACCGTCTCCAAACCTGGATTCATCTGAATTACAGTAATCCTTCTTTACTTGCAATTAATGCGTTCCAGAACCATCTGTGAAAAACAAATTTCTATTTTTACTATTATTAACTTTTTTTTTCTTTTTTTTTACTATTTATTTTGTTATTTACGGTAATTTAAACATTTACGAACTGATATTAAAACCCCCTTATATCTGATGGATTCCTGTATTATCAAGGATGAGGAAAACACCAAACATGATCTAGTTATAAAGATATACCTCATGACAAAACGAGTGTATTTAAAGATAGTATTTCTGCAAAAAGGCTGAATGTAAAGTCAGTGTGGTTTTATTAACCCTGTTTTATCTGACGTGGACACAGGTTTTATGATGGAGGGGCTTAAATCGCCATGGTAACACTCTGAACATCGATGGCATTGCTTTATTCCGAGCGGATTCCTGATGCTGGGGACATTCAGTTGTCTAGAATCTGGATCTGTTTCTCAGTTTTCCCTACAGGCATTTTATTTCATCTTGAACTCGCTATAAAAACATTATTACACAAAGTCTTCAACCCAGAACACCAAGAAAATTAAATGATGATCGTGTGTGTGTGTGTGTGTGTGTGTGCGTGCGTGCGTGCGTGCGTGCGTGTGTGTGTGTGTGTGTGACATCCTTGACCACAGGCCCTGAAACCTACTATGGTTGAAAGTGTTGGCCTTCTGCAGTTTAGCACACACACACACACACACACACACACACACACACACACACACACACACACACACACACACACACACACACACACACACACACACACACACACACACACACACACACGGACTCAGGCTGTGTGCAGTCAGGGGACAGCAGCTATTTTTCTTGGGCACTGACTGCCGAGCGGCCCTGACACACACGTTCGCACAGACAAACACACAAACACACCACACACACACATGTGCAGTCCTCTCATCTGGCCAGTATAATTCCATTTGTCTGCTCCAGCAGGCAGTTGGCTAACTCCATGAATTATTACAATCCCATAAGGCATCTGGGGTGCTGCAGCGCTGGGAGGCCTGTCTGTCTGTGTGTGTGTCCAGCGTGTGACCTCCATCTAGCATTTAAGTTACCATGGAAGATGAAATAGTCACACACTCGCGGACACACACACACATTCCTCCTCTCTGCCTTATCGGAGTGTGTGTATCTTCTATCTTCAAATAATGTTTTGTCTCTTTCCCTCGTGCTATCATGCTGCTACAAATGGAAAAACGGCGTCTCATTCCTCTCTCTGGGGTTTTTTAGCAGCTCATTTTTTTTAGTTGTAGTCCTGCGTGTGTGTGTGTGTGTGTGTGTGTGTGTGTGTGTGTGTGTGTGTGTGTGTGTGTGTGTGTGTGTGTGTGTGTGTGTGTGTGTGCAGACAGATGGCCATTCCTCTCTCTCTCTCTGGCCATGTTGAACATTGCCTAGAAAGATCATCGGAGCACAAAATGGATTTCATTTCAGGCTGTATTACAGGATTTAAAGTACAGGGACTCCTCTGTAATCTGAGCCCTTTGTATTATTCTGCACTGATTGAAGTTGAGTTTTTGAAGTGGAGGCAGACTCTTTTATTTTATTCTAGTGGAATGGAGCGAGTGCGGCGACACAGGGGGAGTTTTTTTAAATGTGAAGCTGCTTGGTGGAGAGAAAGGCTGCTTTTCAAATGAACTGCAGTGATTTGTGAGCGTTGTTGGGGAGTCCAGAGCAGCAGACGCGCTCACACACACACACACACACACACACACACACACACACACACACACACACACACACACACACACACACACACACACACACACACACACAGAGGGTCTCCAGCCCACTGGGCCAAGTCGCCGGTGAAGGATTGACTGATCAAACCAAGCATTTACAGTGTGTGTGTGTGTGTGTGTGTGTGTGTGTGTGTGTGTGTGTGTGTGTGTGTGTGTGTAGACTAGACTTCATGAGTGAAGTCTAATATTCAGCAGGTGGGTTTCGTCCTCCACACCCCCCTGGAGGCTGTAGCATCTAGAGTTAGCTGCTGTTTGCTTATATTTTTAACCTGCTTACATTTATCAGTAACTGTGTCTCCTAACCAAAGCAGCTCAAATCAATTCTAAATGGATCTCTCCAGTCAGGCGGGGGCTATCTGACTGCTTGGACCTCAGCGGTGGGGGGCTTCAGAGGCTCCGGTAACAGTTCCATGTACAAACAGTGTCAGGCCGTGATCACACGCCGTTACGTAACCTGTAGGAGGTGCGGTGGTGATGTCACGACCTGCAGGACGCCGGCGCTAAAACCGTCTGCAGAGCTGTTCAAAGTCAAAGTCAGCTTTATTGTCAAGTGTACCATACAGTACACGCACGACATACAGCACAGATGACATTGCAGGATGGTGGTGATCAAACCATCCGTATTGATCTGTTCGCGTTTCAGAAGGAGTACGTAGTCGTCATATCGGAACGCCTGTTTGATGACATCACACTGAAGGCCTACCAATGACAGCATGACCCTACAAGTGTACACCTGTCTGTCTCACATGAGGCCAACAAACATCTGATGACTCCACTGACTCATAGCGACTACGACCAACGGCGTTCTGAGCTGGTTGTGTTCCTGTGCAGGAGATCACCAATCTGATAGAGATCAATAGGATGAAGGTAAGGATCAATCACCATCAGACAGCGTCTCATTGGTCGGGAGCAACGGAGGTGCAGACCGGACAGCAGCTCGGGGCAGTGTCTCTGATGCCTCCATGTTTACTGCCCCTGATCAGAGATTGTGTAACAGACGTTCTGTGTGTTCCTAGGGGGTGGGGGGCTGCAGCAGCTACACATTCTTCATAGACACTAATCTCAAATTGGATCTGTTGGCTGCTTTCTTTAATTATGCCGTGATCCATGGTGAACTGCATGGAGGTGAGGAGGGCAGAGGGGAGAGGCAAAGGGGGGAGCGTGATGCAGGCTGATTGATTTCATATCATATACGATTGATCAATAATATACTGTTGGTCCATGGGAAGGCATTAAGCTTTATTGAGGCGCAAATTGCAAGATTATAATTCCCGTTGATGTAATTTATAGCTTTAGCGTGAAAAATGATTTAAAATATGTTCCATTATTTTTATTTGTTCATTCCTGAAGGATGCAGCCTCATCATTGTCATTTACCCCCCACCCCACCCGCCACGCCCGCCGTCATGTGATTCACAACACACAAGGGCAGCAGAGCAGTAAATCATACATATTACATAATCCATTCTACGATCTATAATCCAGCATACCTACACAAATACAGTATATACGTGTGGTAAAGCCATCCTACCCTTACCACTAATATGATTCTAGCCTCCCATGTTCAGCATTATTAGTTTAGTATAGTATTAGTTTTGTATAATATAATTTATTTTGATATTTCTCCCCATTAGCATGATCTTTTGTTACAATGTATAATACTTTCAATTAAAGTCACAATTATTTTTGTAGGTTGCTCCACATGGTCCACCCTGAACATTTGAATGCTGCTAGGCCAGCTATATGCATTACAGGTGTTTTCACACTTTAATGCAATTTTTATTAAAATTACATGTACATTTAATTTGGTTTTACAGTATTTTTGGGAGATATTTGGTCTCAATCAGCCAAGAGGGACAATGTGCTGCTGACAGCAAATGGTCATTTTTTGAACTTGTGAGTAGAGAAAATAAAGAGAAAGTATTACTTGCAATCTCTTGGTTTGCTCATTCTGTACACCTGGCCCTTTTCAAAAGAATTGATTCATAATAAATATATAGATATATAATCCCTCGCCTATTTTGCTTCAAGATGCGCGGCTTCACTACATCGCAGATTTTTAGTAGGTAGTCACATGATACCGTCCGCACATGCCATTGGCTGACAGCATGCGGAAGTGCACTACATTCTGTGAGCCTCGAAACACAACGCACTTCAATGAGACACAAAAGTGTTATAAACAGGCTATCAGAGTGTGGGACAAGGTAATACAGATAGAAGGTGGTTTAATATCAGTATGGGGGGGTTCAGATGGACAAACAGACAGATGAACAGACTAGATGGATGGATGGACGGACAAACGGATGGACGGACAAACGGATGGACGGACGGACGGAGGGAGGGGTAGGTGGGTGGATGGATGGATGGATGGATGGATGGATGGATGGATGGATGGATGGATGGACGGATGGATGGATGGATGGATGGATGGATAGATAGATAGATAGATAGATAGATAGATAGATAGATAGATAGATAGATAGATAGATAGATAGATAGATAGATAGATAGATAGATAGATAGATAGATAGATAGATAGATAGATAGATAGATAGATAGATAGATTCACAAATTTCCCCACTGTGGGGCAATAAAGGTTTTTTATTATTATTATAATTATAATTATTATTATTATTATTATTATTATTATTATTATTATTATTATTATTATTATTATTATTATTATTATTATTATTAGAGACCCAAACCATTAAGAGAGCATGTAACCTATGTAACCTCCCCTGTCCTCCTGCTCCGACCCCTCACTAGCTCTCTGACCTCCTTCTATTACCGCCTCTCCTCCTTGTGTAGATGGTCACCAGTGTACCAGATTATCCCGGCCACCAGAGAACCAGATTATCCTGGTCACCAGCGAACCAGATTATCCTGGTCACCAGCGAACCAGATTATCCTGGTCACCAGCGAACCAGATTATCCTGGTCACAGGAGAAGCAGATTAATCTTGTCACCAGTGTACCACATTATCCTGGCACCAGTGTACCAGATTATTCCCAGTGTACCAGATTATCCTGGCCACTAGTGTGCCGGATTGTTATGGTCACCAGTGTACCAGAGTATCCTGGTTACCACTGTAAACTATTATCCAGGGCACCAGTGTTCCAGATTATCCTGGTCACCAGAGTACCAGATTATCCTGGTCACCAGTGTAACATTAAACCTGGTGCAGTTTGTTCTACATTGTTCTACACAGACTTTTTAAAACACCTATAAAGTAGTCAGTCGTTCTCGACCTACGTCCTACGTCCACATTTGATAGAAAAGTGTCTGTGACGATGAAAAGCAGGCTTAATCTGAATAGAGATGCATACAGATGTATTGGATTAAGAAAGCAATGTGGAGCAGGAAGAGAGGTTCACCTTTACCAAAGAAGGTACCTGGCTGTTAGCTCGCGTCTCCACCTAGCAGCTAGGTGCCAACAGGGCCTTGTTTTGTCATAGATCCCCTGTACCAGCTGGATTAGAGCCAACAAACATTATAGTTGATCAATAGACAACAGATTAAAGTTCAGTATTAGCTAGAATCTAAATGTGCTCCTGATGCTGCTTGATGATATCTCACCAAATATCAAACATTTCAGAGCGAATCAGAGCTTTAATATCCTCT
The DNA here is from genome assembly GCF_040054535.1 of Antennarius striatus. Lineage (NCBI taxonomy): Eukaryota > Metazoa > Chordata > Actinopteri > Lophiiformes > Antennariidae > Antennarius > Antennarius striatus. The sequence continues at coordinate 21,163,623 of NC_090785.1, read as the reverse complement.
GAATGGAGCATTAACTGTTAAGTGAGCTTCATAAGTCCACTGAAGGACTGCATTAATGGGCAACTCTTTAATGAGCAGACAGTGAGGAGAAGATGGACTGACGGATCCAAGAAATTAAACATGGAAATGGAGAGGGCGGAGTGCAAGAATGGAAAGAGGCTGATGATAATGATCTTTAAGATTTCCTACCATTAGATGGTGGACCATCCTCACCATGACAAGCTCTTAATACCGCCACCCGTTTAGTTGTTATGGACATAATTAAAGACTAAAGTTAAAGAGACTATTAGATGGTGAGGACTGTTTAAGTTAAAGACGGGGATATTTAGCTGATAAGACGTAATGGTGTGTTGAAGTTTAGAACAATTGGGGCTGCAGCCGGAGAGACTCCATAAATGAAGCTCTGGCTGACTGTCAGCGGAATCATGAAGCTCACAGCTGAGATCCAGGACTGGGGCGGATCCGTGGAGTCCTGTAACACCCACCTTTATGAAATGTCCATTATCACAGTAGCAGATGGGGGTGTCACCATCATCACTCCCATCAGGTGTGTTGACATAGAGCTGTTGGGGAGTGATGAACTCCATGAACTCCCGAACTGGAGCCTACAGGTGGGTGCTGGGTTGGTGGGGTGGGGCTACAGCTACAGCAGGAATCAGGGTGTGTAGGTGTAGAGGTTAAGCGTGGCTGTAATCCACTAGGGTATTCCACCACACTGACGGGGATGACGCACTACTGTCACTTCCTGGTCATCAGAAGTCAGACACGCCCCTTTATGTTTGATTTCATTAAGTTTCTCAGTTAATTCCACCAGCAGTGGACAAACAGGACAAACAGGAATAAAATATTCTTAAATAGCCGGATAATAGATCTGCTGAGTCATGTTAACATGACACTTGATAAACTGTCAAGACACCAACTGTCACTGTTGGTGTCGCTGTGGCAACATTTCCCTCAAACTAAATTAAATTCAGAAGAAACACATCCACAAATTAAATCAGGGTTTTGAAATTCTTTTTTGTTCCGACGCCACACACTCAGCAGTCAGTCATCGGAGACGTCGGTGTGTCGGTGTTTCAAACAGGAAGTTGTTCAAACCTGTGTGGTTCAGTGTTTGCTGATTGGTTGAACACGTGAGTTAAAACACCCCTGTCTGCACACACCCAGAGCTGGTCTGGAAACAGCTGTTCTGTCTGCACCAATAGGAATGCTGAGGGGGTGTCGGGGACAGCCGCCGGTTGGTCTGGCGTTTAACCAATCAGGAGAGAGAAGGTGCTGTACTTCCTGTGTTCTAACTACAGCTGATGTCTTCATCCTTACGGTCTTCTAACCTGTAATCTTTCTCTCCAATTCTTTATGCAAACACAACAAAATTCCTTCCTTCATTTCTAATCGTTTCACTCTCCCTTTGTCATCTGAGCCTCACTTCCTCTCTTCAGCCCTCCTCACACCTTGTTGTCTTTCTCCTTTCTTTCCCGATGCCACTCATGATACTTCTCTTCACCCTTTCACCTTTCTACCCTTTCTTCTCTTCTGCTATCCTTTGTCTCTACCTTCCACCCTCTGATGTTCTTCACCCATTTATTCCTAATCTTTACCTCACTCCCTTAACACTCTAATATTTCTTCCCTCTCTCTCTTTTCTCCAGCCATTACTCCCTACACTCCTCCCTTGCTTCCCCCTCATCCATCCATCCTCCCTTCTCCTCTCTGCCTCTACTTCATTCCTCCGATCCTCGTGAGCCCTGATCATTCCTCGTTGTTCTTTTTTCCTGCTTTCCACACCTCTTCCTTCTTTTTCGTGTTTTCCTCACATTACATTCTCTTTCCCCTTCCTCTTCTGTCTCTCCAACCACACCCCCATCACCCATCCCCTTAATCTCTCCTCTCATCAGCATCCGTCCATCCTTTTCCCCTTATCTCTTTTCACCACATTTCCTCCATCCTCATCACTCCTTCCCCTCTCCCCTCTCGACATCGTTCACCGTGCTTCAGTCTCTCCCTCTTATTTTACTGTATTTGACCCCTTCTTCCTCCCTCATCTCCATGTCCATACCTCTGTCTTCTATCCAGTTTTTCCACTCAATTTTCTCCACCCAACAGCTCTTCCTCCCTCCCCTCATCCTCTTTTCTCTCATGCCTCCTTTCTTTCCTTGCCTTTCCCTCGTCTGGCCTTCCTTCCCTCCTCTCTAACTGTCCCTCCTTTCCTCTCCCTCTCCCTCTGTCCTAATAGCGGCGTGACAGCGCCAGTGTTTCTAATCAGAGGTGAGGAGAGCGAATGAGCAGCCGTCCGATCCTCTCTGCTCTCTCATCAATCGGCTCCAACTGAACGGGAGCAAATCTCAGCCGGGACAAAATTAATATGTAGCAGATCTGCGGCGCTCGCCCAGCCTGGAATTGGAAATGGCTTCTGTGCTGCCTGACCCATATCCATGGGCATGTGTGTGTGTGTGTGTGTGTGTGTGTGTGTGTGTGTGTGTGTGTGTGTGTGTGTGTGTGTATGTGTGTGTGTGTGTGTGTGTCAGGAGTTGTGGCGGCAGATTATTGGAGAGACAATTGGCTGTACGGCAGTAATCAGGAGAACACTGAGGTGTGTCTATCTTATGACTGCTTGCTGACAACCCTTGTGCGTGCACACACACGCACACACACACACACGCACACACACACACACACACACACACGCACACACACACACACACACACATGTACAGGGACACTTTCCCCCCTATCCAATTCAATCAGACGGTCCATCCGCCCTGCAGAGCGATGTGGCACTGCCCTCCTGCATGACAGTATCAATTCAATTACCCAGGAAATGGATCCATATTCAGCCCATATAAAGTCATACACACAGCCAGGGGGGGGCCGGAGGGGGAACCAAGGGGGGGCTCCTGCCGGCGCCGAGACAAAGAAATGCACATTTACCCTGGAATAACTTTCATTTGGAGCGGCTTTGAAAACCATTCTCAGCCGGCATTTGTCGCTGTCACATCACGTTACCCACAAATCAGGTTTACAAAATATCAATTCAATTTCTGGTGGAGGGTGGAATGCTGTGGGGGGGGGGGTGAGGGCAGAAAGAGAGAAAGGGAAGGGGGGGGGATTGATTTAATTTTTGATTTTTAAAATCAGGTTTATTCATAAAAGCCGGATTACAAGATAGACTAGTTGAGACAAAATCTAAACGAGATTCACGCAAAAGGGAATCACATCTCAAAAACAAACAGTGGTAGGATTTACAACAGTTCTGTGTTTCCTGAACAAAGAAAACATCTCACCTTTTGAAATTTATCAAACTAAAAACAGAGGATCTTGTCTCCATGTCCGCTGCTCCATTCACATTCAAAGTACATAAGAGGGAGAGAGAGAGAGAGAGAGAGAGAGAGGGAGAGAGAGAGAGGGAGAGAGAGAGAGAGGGAGAGGGGGGGAGGGGGGAGGGAGAGGGGGGTGGGCGTTCAGGGGCCCCTTGTGGTTTGAGCAGATTTCAAGTCAGAACTAATCAGAAGCAGAGCAGACCATGCTAATCTCTCCAATTTCATCCTTTAGACTGCTTTATTTTCCTGACACACACACACACACACACACACACACACACACACACACACACACACACACACACACACACACACACACACACACACACACACACAGAGACACACACACACACACTAACACACACACACACATACTCTGCACAACTGATCAGTGTTTTACTCTGCAGCTCATGTCTGTGTTTCTGTGTTGCGAGGAAGAGAATAAGTGTGACGATAAAAGTAAGTAGGGTTAGGGTTGGGCACAGGTTTAAGGTTAGGGTTACAGTTGGGGTTGGGGTTAGAGTTAGGTTTAGGGTTGTGTTAGGGTTAGGGGTGGGTTAGGTTGGGGTTAAGGTTAGAGTTATGATGAGAGTCAAGGTTGGGGTTTGGTTTGGGTTGAGGTTAGGGTTAGATTTATGCTTCGGTTTGGGTTAGGGTGAGGGGTTAGTTTAGGGTTGGGTTAGGGCAGGGGTCTGCAACCTGCGGCTCCGGAGCCGCATGCGGCTCTTTGGTGCCTCCCTTGCGGCTCCCTGGACATTAATCACAAAATAAAAAAATAATACTTAACAGAAAAAATCGATATTCTACTTATAGCTAAAAATCTTTAAAAAAACAAAACTTATTGTTGTAAATTTCCTACGCTTTATTACATTATCAGAGTTATCGTGTTGTTTAAAAATTTAGTCAGGCTCCTTTTAGTACAGCTCAGATACTGTGTGGTCCTAGGCAGTTGTTGCCCTGGCTTTAGAAAGCAGTGGTGATTGGTTGGCAGCACAGTGGGCGGGTGGTGTGTGATGTGACATGAATTCTGACCAATCGGGTGAGACTCCCGGTATCTCTGGCCACCTGAGGGCAGGTCTACCCGGGTCTACTACTTGCCGTCAGCTCTACCACTCTGTCCTGGAGGGCTGCCAGACAGCGTCAGGTTGAGAGAGAGTTACGAGGATTCCACATTCTATTTAATAAAGGAAGCAGCGCTGCGGCCATTCAGCATATATATGAGTTCATACAGATTAGACGGGAATTGAAAGTCGAGCTAATCGTGTTAGCCGTGCTAATCGCGCTAGCCACGCTAATCGTGGGGTTAGGGTTAGAGTTAAGGTTGGGGTTAGGATTACTATTGGGTTTAGAGTTAGGGTTGGGGTTGGGTTAGGGGGTGGGATTGGGTTGGGGTTAGGGTTGGGTTAGCGTTGGGGTTAGGGTTGTGGTTAGGGTTAGGGGGAGAGTTCTGTTTAGAGTTGGGTTAGAGTTGGGGTCGAGGTTAGAGTTGGGGTCGGGATTAGGGTTTGATAACATAAAAAAGTAGTCCCTTAAAATGGTCTGCAGAGTGCAATGGTACATGGTCCCCGGGAGTGGGGTCACCTTGAAATGCCAGTAATAAAACCAAAGGTTTAAAGGAATTAATATCAATTAAAATCACTTAAAATTGGGATGGGGAGAAGAAATGTCAGAGCAATGAGGAAAATATGGGACAAATAGAATAAAATGGATATTAAAGTTTCAAAAGCACCTTTGTGACCAGAAAAGGTAGCAGGAAAGAGCTGAATGAAATTATGGAATAAAATAATGCTAATATGAAAACAGGCTAGAAATGATCAGACTCTGGGAGGATGTTGGAGGTGAAGGGGTATGTAAGGAGTGGGACTTGAACCCCGCTTCCCCGACAGTGAAGTTTGTGTTGACAGCTGTGAGCTACAGCTTCTCTGTGGTGAAATACAAACTTGAGGTGGATGGTGGTTAAGAACGTGATTAAAAAAACTGTTGTCAGGTTGGGGATTGAACCCTTGTTCTTCGGGTTGGAGATCCTAGACCTTTCCTCTACATCATCCAGGGTATGTGCTAAGAAGAAATGGATTAGTAGAACTCAGGAGGGTTGGGGTGAAGGTTAAGGAAAGAGGGAATGTGGAGGTGGGGCAATAAATAAATAAATAGATAGATAGATAAATAAATAAATAAATAAATAGCAAAAATAAACAATACATTAGTGCTAAAATAAGGTTTAGGTCACAGCCAGTAAAAAAACAACTTAGAATGTGATATGAATCATAACATTAAGTGCTTTGGTTAAAAAATATATAAAAAATATAATCAAATAAAACATACAATTAAAGTTTAAAGTAATATTTCCAAAAAAAGGGATTTGTATTAGTAAAGTAAAGGTTCATAATTACACACACTACAGTAAGATTCATAATCCACTGAAGTTATAAACAAGACGGGCGATTAGCATTTGAAAAAATAGTAAATTCATTAACCTGAAAAGCATTATCTTATATAATGTGTAATTATATTCACATTTTGTAATTAATTTGTTTATTATTATCACATGTATATTATTATTATCACAAAAAAGGCAAACAATATAAGGTAAAGAAAAATAGAGTCAATACTGATAAATATAAAAATAAATAGAGAATAAATATATAATTCATGAACAATGAATGAATGAAATAATTAATTAATTTTTTGTAATTAGAGGGAATGTCCCTTAAACAGAAATACAAGTGACATAAAATAGGAAAATGGGGCTAAATTATTAAATTAAATTAAATTATTTGATATAAAAACATTCAATAAATAAGAAGGGAAACACATTATATAATCAAGCAGAAGCAAGAAGAGGATGGTGAAGGGGAGGAGGAAGAGGAGGAGGAGGAAGACGAAGAAGACAATGAGGAGGAGGGGGAGGAGGAAGAGGAAGAGGAGGAGGTCAGCTCCTAATGAAACACTCTCTTCTTCAATAACCAGACACATCTGGAAAGTTAGAAACAAAAACGTGCAACGCTTCATGAAATCATCCACAGACACACACAGATAGAGACACACTCACACACACACACACACACACACACACACACACACACACACACACACACACACACACACACACAGACACACACACACACACACACACACACACACACACACACACACAGCCTGAACTCACACAGTAATTACACAGTGCTGGAGCACCACGGCTCAAAACGCTGTTTAACAAATCAATTTGAGAATGCTTACCTTGTAAAGCTGTATCTGTGTGTGTGTGTGTGTGTGTGTGTGTGTGTGTGTGTGTGTGTGTGTGTGTGTGTGTGTGTGTGTGTGTGTGTGTGTGTGTGGTGTGTGTGTGTGTGTGTGTGTGGACACTTCCCTGAGCAGATCCATTAAGGCGTTAACAAAGAACTGTGCTTGCCACGCTGCTGGAAATGTGTAATTGAAAGGATAGCTAAGGGCCGACACACACAAACACACTTATTGATCCGCAGCATCTCATATAGTGCCTCTGGCTGACACACACACACCCTCAGCGAGGGGCTTCACCGCCTTCACCCCCATTCTGCCACCATCACTGGCAGTTTATCAAGCAATCAATAGTCTCTTATTTTCTCATATCTTTAAATGGACGAATATCCTGAATATGATTTTTACAACAGCAGGGCGGAACGTGATGGAAAAGAAAGGTGGGGGGAGACGGGGGTAAGGGGGGGGGCGAGGGGAGGAAGGGGGAGGCGAGGGGAGGAAGAGGTTCCTCCAGGATGAGGAGGAAGGAGCCAAGATTGCGAGGTAGTCGGGGTAAGAAGGGAAAGAAGGTGAAGCTGAAGGTGCTGGACCACCGCCAGCGGGGAGGAAGCCACCAGTTGACCTGAGCATCATTTGCATGTTAAGTGGTGTCAATCTTCATCGATTCCACCAAATGAATGCAGTGGTCTTCGATAGAGCCATGCTTTACAAGGGCCTTGTGGTGCTACATCCAGCCTATTGGATTCAGATTAACAGGCTCAGCGGGGGCCCACACTGAGCAACTTATCTTTAATTAAAATCACTTCCCCCCACCCAACCTCTGGACTGGTTGGGTCGTGGGTTGGGTCGGGTGGGCTCTCCTGGAACTGGACTGGACTGGACCCAGTGGACCACCATTATAAATAGACCTGATATGATGCCGGTCAGAACTGCAGCCTGCAGACACACAAAGATCTGTTAACACAAGTGTGAAGTCTGTGCTGTGAGAAAATACAGAACGCAAAAAATAGTTCAGTGAGCTGCTCCCACAAAATCCAGTCATTTCTGACTCCAAAGACCAATGGAAACTCCAGAGAAGTTTCTTCATCTACAACCAGGAACAGTCAAACCAGCCAGGAAGAGTCAAACCAGCCGGGAACAGTCAAACCAGCCAGGAAGAGTCAAACCAGTTAATAAGAGTCAAACCAGCGATGAAAAGTCAAACCAGTTAAGAAGAGTCAAACTAGCCAGTAAGAGTCAAAATGACCAGGAAGAGTCAAACCAGCCAGGAAGAGTCAAATCAGCAAGTAATAGTCAAACGAGCCAGTAAGAGTTAAACGAGCCAGTAAGAGTCAAACCAGTCAAGAAGTGTCAAACCAGCCAGGAACATCAAACCAGCCAGAAAGACTCAAACCAGTCAGAAAGAGTCACACCAACCAGGAAACGTCAAACCAAACATTAAGAGTCAACCTAGCCAGGAACAGTAAAACCAGACAGTAAGAGTCAAACCAACCAGTAAGAGTCAAACCAGCCAGGCAGAGTCAAACCAGTCAGAAAGAGTCACACCAACCAGGAAACGTCAAACCAAACATTAAGAGTCAACCTAGCCAGGAACAGTAAAACCAGACAGTAAGAGTCAAACCAACCAGTAAGAGTCAAACCAGCCAGGCAGTCAAACCAGTCAGGACACACACCAACCAGGAGGAGTCAAACTCGCCAGGAAGAGTCAAACCAACCAGGAAACGTCAAAGAAATCATTAAGAGTCAACCGAGCCAGGAACAGTAAAACCAGAAAGTAAGAAACAAACCAACCAGTAAGAGTCAAACCAACGAGGAAAGGTCAAACCAACGAGGAAGAGTGAAGCCAGAAAGAGTCAAGAGTCAAATCAGCCAGGAAGAGTCATGTTCATGACAGACCACACTGCAGGAGCCTGCATTCCAGGCATCTCCACCAACAGGTGTGATTCCATGGACACAGGAGACATCCATCAGATGAGGAGACCATGCAGAACCTACAGCCACAGCCGTCCTAAGCGTCAGGGTGGACATGAAGGTAAACGTACATCATGACGTGATTTCAAACAGGCCAACAATGAGGTCAGACCAGCAAATAAAAAAATGAAATGGGTGATGTTTTTTTACACAGTTCATTAAAGGGGGAGTTCACCCAAAAACCATCACACTCATTACATTTGGGTTTCATAGTCCTCAAAGCTGGAGATTTCTGCTAGATGATGGTCAAGAACAGCGGTCCCCAGCCTTTTTTGTTCCATGGGCCGGTTTCATCTCAGACAATAATTTCACAAACTGGCATTTGCTCGACAATTGTTAATGACGTCCCAGTGACGGACTACGGCTGTAGTCTCATGATAAGTCATCCACAATGGTCTTAAGTCAAAAGTTCCAAAATCCCCAACAATGTTTGAGATATGTCAAATATCCCCACAATTCCAGCTTGCCTTTGAATGCAGCTACTTTATCTGCCAAATTGAAGACAGTTGTTAATTTCCCCTAAAGTGACAGATTAAGTTCATTGAGCAGATTGACTATGTCGCACAAATAGGTGAGTTTTGTGACCCATTCCTTGTCACTAAAATGTGCTGCCAGTGGCGACTTTTTCTCTGAAAAAATCCTCTGCAACGGCCCTTGTAATGCAAACACTCTTGCCAATGATCTGCCTTTCGATAGCCACCTTACTAACAGAAGGTGTTTATACTCCGCATCCATCTCCTCACAAAGTTGCTCGAACAGACGTGAGTTAAGGGCATGGGGCTAACAATTTTAAATGATATAATTCAACACGCTGTTGAGACATTTTTCAGCTAGCCAACATTTCCCTGTGAATGACTCACATTCAGGTGCAACCTCCTTTACCCAAGACGTTAATCCAGAGAGCCGTCCGGTCATAGCAGCAGCTCAATTTGCCTAGTGACGGTGCTAGCCAAAAGAGGGACCTGTTCTATCTTTTTAATCGCAGCCTCTCCTAGAAGTTCACGGCAAATGTCCTTAGCAATTCTTCACAAATATTGAAAGTAATAGGATTATCCACCAGGTATGACGCTCTCAGTGTTGATGTGGTGGTCATCAGTAATTGCTTTTGCCCTTTAGGTTCACGTTTTTTCTTTGAAAAATCTCTAAAGGCTTGTCTTTTAATACGGGGTCCTTTGGTCTCCAGGTGCCAAAGCAACTTTGAAGGCTTCATTGATTCATTTGCTAGCTTGTCACCACATAGTACACCATAGCACACAAAGCAGGCCTGTACCTGTACCTGTATTTTAAGCAGGACTCTTGATATTGTCTTTCAAATGTAGCTTCTTCTTCTGTCTCCTCATTGGGCCTTTCCCCCTTTCCAAAGACGCTCGCCAAAGATGTTTGTTTACTCTTTTTTGCTTGTTGGGTTACTACCTGTTAAGTAACGTATCATGTGACCGAGACCTGTGAAGAAGCAAAGACGCATGCATTTGTCCTTGCGTCATTACGCACAGAAGTCACTTTTCAAAACAAAACATGTTTAGACTAATAATCAATAAAGAGAAGAAACATTTAAATGTTCTGTGCGTACTAATGGCCTGCAACCTGGTACCTGCCCGTGACCCCGTACTGGGTCGTGACCCGGTGGCTGGGGACCGCTGGTCTAGATGATGTCGGGCTGGTGTGTCAGGTCTCAGGAGGCCTGCTGTAGTTCATACCAGGACATCATTTATTTCACATTTTTAAACAAGTTCCGATCTTGTGGAGTGAAACGCTGCTACGCAGTTTTTCTCTTTTTCTCTCAAGAAAAACGAACTGAGCGAGTAGAATCTGGTTTTTGGAGTGAACAGAACCTTTTTATTTGTCTTCTGATAAGGAATGATGCTCTGGAGCTGAGTGACTCCTGATTGTGGAGCTGCCACTGGTGTAACCGGTGTGTGTGTGTGTGTGTGTGTGTGTGTGTGTGTGTGTGTGTGTGTGTGTGTGTGTGTGTGTGTGTGTGTGTGTGTGTGTGTGTGTGTGTGTGTATGTGTGTGTGTGTGTGTGTGTGTGTGTGTGTTATGGAGCGCACTAATTCCTGTTGATGTGGTTAATGTGTGGTGTATTATGGAGAAGACTAATTCCTGGCAGGTAATTGAAGAAGCCATTCTAATTAGACCCGTCCCCTGATCAGAGTCAGATAATTAATTATGAGAGATGCAGAGCAGTTGTTGTGTGTGTGTGTGTGTGTGTGTGTGTGTGTGTGTGTGTGTGTGTGTGTGTGTGTGTGTGTGTGTGTGTGTGAGCTACTGCTGGGGCAGCAGTGTGTGATCCCAGCTCACACGTGTGCACACGGACATGAACATACATGAATCTGGGGTCTCTAGTCATGCATTGAGAGGAGGTAATGAGCAGCATCTGATTACTGCTACTAATTTACAAAACACACACTGTGATGACACACACAGTGATGACACACACTGTGATGACACACACAGTGATGACACACACTCTGATGACACACACAGTGATGACACACACTCTGATGACACACACAGTGATGACACACACTCTGATCACACACACAGTGATGACACACACTCTGATCACACACACAGTGATGACACACACTGTGATGACACACACAGTGATGACACACACTCTGATGACACACACAGTGATGACACACACTGTGATGACACACACAGTGATGACACACACTCTGATGACACACACAGTGATGACACACACTCTGATCACACACACAGTGAGGCCACATACATTGATAACACACCGTCTCTCTCGTGATCATTCCGCCATCATGGCAGGTCTGACTGGGTGACCTGTGTCATAAAAGGTCAAAGGTTCACCCCGACTGAACTAAAGGTCCCTCTAGTCTCAGCTCATACGACAGGTTAATTAACAGAGCACACACACACACACACACACACACACACACACACACACACACACACACACACACACAACTGATGTCTCATGTCTGTGCTTCTGTTTTGTGAGGAAGAGAATGAGTGTGACGATAAAAGTATCTCGGGTTAGGGTTGGGCTGAGGGTTGAGGTCAGGATTAGAGTTGGAGTTGGGTTTATAGTTGTTTGAGGTCAGAGTTAGTGTTAAATTGGCTCATGGAGCGTCTACTAACATGTACTGTAAAATGCATGTTCATCAGTTAAAAGAGTGAAAAAATAATTTGCCCTAAGGACAATAAAGATGTGTTTCTTTTCTTTTCTCTTTTCTTTTCTTGTTGTCGTCTTGTTTTTGATTAAGTACATTTACATCATATTTCCGATAACAGCTGCTCACAGAGACCTGAGTGTTCACTACCTGACGTGAGGCCACGGTTCTATTTATTCTACTTTAACAGTCATTTTTTATTTATTTCATCCATCCTTCCATTTTCTTGCAGACATGATGAACCTAACTGTCTCACATTCAGCTGTTTGTCCACCTCATTGGTCAGGGGGGTGGCTGTCAGCCTGGCACAGTCGACTACAGATGAGAGGTGGGGTGCGGAGATGGAGGTCAAGACAAAACTAACACGAATCACTGTGTACGTTTGACACATCGTGTCAATTAATGATGACACGCCCCCTTAGCCATCACTGGTACAGGTGATCACACTACATCGATTATCCTACCTGTACTTCAGGGGATTTTTCGCACTCAGTAGTCGATTCACGCCTGTCATGATGGTACGTCATCTGATTGCTTTATTCATATTTTAATTCATAGTAACTGTGTTGAGCAAAAAAAGAAAGTGGTCGGACGAATATGTGCAACGTGAATTTACATGTACTGTATAACGGAACGTGATGGGAGTCAGCGTTCTGCAGGATCTGAATGTCAAGTTGAGCAACTCTAGTCTGGTACTGGCAAAAATAAAGGAACACTTCCTTAAGCTGATGGAAAACAACAGAAACAGACTTTGGTGTGAAAATGACATCAGAGTAACACTTGTCAAGGTGAAACCACTCGTATCTGAAATGGTCTCTATAACAACAGCAGAAGTCAGACTGATTCACAGGTAGGTCGGTCACCTACATTGAAACTGGAGAGGGGGGGTGACCCAAAGAGGACCCAAACTTCACACAGAATGGAATGGAGCCCAGAACGCCCTCCATGTGAGGCAACACCGCGCCAACATTTACTTTACAATTAATTAAGAATGTAAATAATCCAGTGTTTCTTTTAACTGTGTCATTACCCGAACCCCAACCCGAACCCGAACCCGAACCCGAACCCGAACCCGAACCCGAGGCTGACTGTTTGCGGTCCCGTTGGAACCATCTGTCCTGTCCTGAGAGGAAACCTCACGTCTTCAGATCTCCTTCCACAAACTAGATCTAAAAGCAGAGCTTCTCATGGAATCACCTACAAGTTCTGACGTCTCTCCACTCTTCTGCCTTCTTCAAGTGTGTGTGTGTGTGTGTGTGTGTGTGTGTGTGTGTGTGTGTGTGTGTGTGTGTGTGTGTGTGTGTGTGTGTGTGACCATGCACGTGCCTGTCCTCTCTATAATAGCCACCCCACTATCAGCCGTAGCCTCTCACAGCTACTGTGGGACAACCAATTCCCTTTATCAGGCTCCTGATAACAGACGTTGGCTCTGCTCTACTGTCCCACAAACACACCATCACACACACACACACACACACACACACACACACACACACACACACACACACACACACACACACACACACACACACACACACACACACACACAGGCCACTAAATAACTAATTAGCTTCTCTCTGGGGGTGGGGGGCTGAAGAGGAGGGTGACCCACCACTCTGACAAAGGCATGCAGCATTTTAATGTAAAAAAATGAAATCAATAAAGGCGTGGGGCGGGGGGGCCACGAGCAGCGGCCCCTCTTAACATCAACAATTATAGTGATTAACAGTGATACCCACAGCTCATTATTCACAGCAGCACAGAGAGCAGAGATAAGCTTGTTTATTGGAGAGGGCTCTTTTCACGCGGTGCAGTCGTTCATCATTTGGGCCGGGGGGGTGGGACGTGGGTGTTCGGGGGCACCACAATTAAAACACACTGTGACCTTGTGCCTGGAAAGACCTCCAGGGCTGGAGGAGACGCCTCCAGCGGGTCCAGCAGCCGTCCTTCAGCAGCCGGTAGGACCAGCGAGTGTCGACGTCCAGCACGTCTGGGCAGCCAGAAAGTCCCAGAACCGTAGTACAGAACCAGAACCAGGTTCAGAACCAGAACTGTAGTACAGAACCAGAACCGTAGTACAGAACCAGAACCAGGTTCAGAACCAGAACCATAGTACAGAACCAGAACCGTAGTACAGAACCAGAACCGTAGTACAGAACCAGAACCAGGTTCAGAACCAGAACCAGAACCATAGTACAGAACCAGAACAGTAATGCAGAACCGTAATACAGAACCAGAACTATACTACAGAATCAGAACCATAGTACAGAACCAGAACTGTAATACAGAACCAGACCATAGTACAGAACCAGAACCATAGTACAGAACCAGAACCGTAATACAGAACCAGAACCATAGTACAGAACCAGAACTATACTACAGAACCAGAACCATAGTACAGAACCAGAACTGTAATACAGAACCAGAACCGTAGTACAGAACCAGAACTATACTACAGAACCAGAACCATAGTACAGAACCAGAACTGTATTACCGGAGCAATGCTTTACGGGTCGTCTGCTTTGTTAGAACAGAACCATCCATTTTCTGCCGCTGTATCTGCCGTAGCGGGTCACGGGGCGCTGGAGCCTATCGCAGCTGGCATAGGGCGTGAGGCGGGGGACACTCCGGACACGACGCCAGTGCACCGCGGAGCTGAACAGAACCATCTCTAATAAATTACAATCGGACGGAACCACAGAGAGGATTCATGCTATACGTGTGTGTGTGTGTGTGTGTGTTGTGTGTGTGTGTGTGTGTGTGTGTGTGTGTGTGTGTGTGTGTGTGTGTGTGTGTGTGTGTCTCAGCTCTCCAAACAAACCTTAAATTCTCATTCACAACTGATGGTGGTCTGACAGGACGACCAAGACGGTCTACTGTCGTCACTGCTTCCACATCAGCAGGATCTGTTCTTGTCTCAGACACAGAACCGGTCCAGTTATGGGCTCAGGTCCAGTTATGGGCTCTTGTCCAGTTCAGGGCTCAGGTCCAGTTATGGGCTCAGGTCCAGTTATGGGCTCAGGTCCAGTTCAGGGCTCAGGTCCAGTTATGGGCTCAGGTCCAGTTCAGGGTTCAGGTCCAGTTCAGGGCTCAGGTCCAGTTCAGGGCTCAGGTCCAGTTCAGGGTTCAGGTCCAGTTCAGGGCTCAGGTCCAGTTCAGGGCTCAGGTCCAGTTCAGGGCTCAGGTCCAGTTATGGGCTCAGGTCCAGTTCAGGGTTCAGGTCCAGTTCAGGGCTCAGGTCCAGTTCAGGGCTCAGGTCCAGTTCAGGGCTCAGGTCCAGTTCAGGGCTCAGGTACAGGTATGTGATGTAACCGGTTTCCCTGTTCTTCACCATGTTCTGATCCATTGACATTCCACTTTCAACAGAGTCAAACTTTTAGATAAAGGCAGTTTGATCCTATTTACACCCCCCCCCCTTAATCTCTTTATTTCATCAAAACTTTTACCTCCCCAGAACATGTGAACATATTACATTCTTACACCGTTTCTTCTCAAAGATGACCAACATTTCCATGTGATTTACATTTTCCTCTACAGGAAATCTGAGGCCGTTTCCTCTGCTGGGGGAGTTGACAGTTTATTCTTCTTTTTTTTCAGATGTAAAAGAAACGTCCACTGTGGACAGTCAATAGAACCAGCAGCATGACGAGTCTATTAATGATAAGAGCTGATTATAGTCAGATGAAGGAGATAGGCCTGAGTGTGTGCTGCCAGCTGGGTGTGTGTGTGTGTGTGTGTGTGTGTGTGTGTGTGTGTGTGTGTGTGTGCATTGATCGTAACACTTAGCCTGAGGGTGGAGGTGTTTGACCTGTATTTGACCCTGTTACCCCCAACCCCCCTTCCCTTCTCTGTCGTCCTCATCATCTCAGGCTGATGGAAGCAAGGACAGAGTCAAGGGTGACCAACACACAACCTGCTTTATACACAACCTGCTTTACACACAACCTGCTTTACACACAACCTGCTTTACACACAACCTGCTTTACACACAACCTGCTTTACACACAACCTGCTTTACAGGTTGTGTGTAACTCTGTGCTGTTGTTTGCCTGTGTACACAATTTATACGTTAATTGGAACAAGACAACTTTTAGACTTAATTTGAAGTGACGACATAGACTAAATATACTACACATGCTTGCGGCTTTCAACCAGAGCAGACGCATTGCTTCTGTCTCCTGTTCTCCATGACAACTTCTACAATAACAGGATGAACAAGAGTTGTTACTACACCAAAGATCAGTGAACAGTTGATGGAACAGTTGAAAAACTATTCAACATCATCAGTGTCAGTGCGGTGGAGTGAGGTTTTCTTAAGACAGGACAAAGTACATAAGTACAAAATATTTATTTGTCAATTCAAACCATAGGTTGAGGAGAAGTCCAACAGTATCGTCGATGATAGAAACATACAGGCAATTTCAAACAGATCCATCCATTTTTATTTTCATCGGTTTATCCGTTGTCGTGGGTCACAGGGAGCTGGAGCCCGTCCCAGCTTGCTAATGGCATGAGGCGGGGGAAACTGACACGGTCGACTTCCAGTTTTGACCATCAGCGATGTCAACAAACCTTGTTGTTCCTAGAAAGAATGTAAACATGGTTGTGCTCTAGCTAATATCTGGGACAAAGGCTAATACAGTGCGCCCTCGCGCATCAACGCTTGCAACTTCACTTCAACGCGGATTTTGGTAGGCAGTCATGTGATAACGCACACGTTCATAAACATTTAAATTACCGTAAATAATAAAATAAATAGTTTGTTGTTCTGTTGCAGAATTTGTTCATCGAGTGTGGTTCCTGGAACACATTAACCACGACTAACTGTATCTAGAATTACAGAAAATTGATGAAATTATGTTCTGACTGCACTGATAAGGGAATGGGTGGCTGAAACAACAATGTGTCTCAATGAGAGTCAAAATCCACTGTGTGAACTGGTTGAAAACATTCGTTGTCTGATGTTGCAAATGTGATGAAGGTGTGAAGTCTGTCATAGTAACATGTCTGAAAAGAAACTAACAAAATACACAAGTCTGCTTTACAAACAACCCCCTTTACACATAACCCCCTTTACACACAACCCCTTTACACATAACCCCCCTTTACACACAACCCCTTTACACACAACCCCTTTACACACAACCCCTTTACACACAACCCCTTTACACACAACCCCTTTACACACAACCCCTTTACACACAACCCCTTTACACACAACCCCTTTACACACAACCCCTTTACACACACCCCTTTACACACAACCCCTTTACACACAACCCCTTTACACATAGCCTGCTGGGGTTCAGCCTGATTCAGTCAGACAGACCAACAACACACTGTCTGCTTGTGTTTGTGGTGAAGACTGTTCAGGTTTCATACTGCTCCACAACGTCCTGCGTCATTACTGTGGTGTGAGCATCTGGTGTTAACTGGTCTTTATTATATCTGGTATTCGTAACAAACACACACAATGACCACTACAGAGTTCTTGCGATCTGTCAGAGTACTTCGTCTGAGGTTGGTGTGTAAAAAGGAGCAGCTAGTATACACGAGCGACATAGCATCAAACATTTCAATGACTGAAAGCAGAATTATAAAACCAGCCTTGACAAAATCCAGTTTATTACTGGTTTTTATTTGATATAATGATTATCTGCCAGTCACTTCATTTATAAAATATCATGTTATCATTTCTGTGATTAAATACTGCACCTGGAGGCGCCAGCTGACAACTGAACCAGTGGTTAGCTCATTTTTTGTTTGATTAGATTTATTCATTTATTAGAATTATTCACAACTATGAATGTAGCAGGCTAGAGCAGTTTTTCACAGAGGTAAAAAAAAACCTTTTCTACTAGTGGTTTGAATAATTATCCCCTCAACCAACACAAATGTGGATTAAATAGCTTCTATTTGCTGGACACAAGCCATGGTCTGCATGTGTAAGCCAAACACACATCACAAACATCTGCTCAGTGCTGCTACTAAGTGCTGATGTCAGCCAAAGCCAAGAACAAACCCGAACCACAGCTAAACCGGTTCAGTTCCTGTCTGGTGAGGGTAGATGTTTCATGATGAAATCCATTCAGGCAGTTCACACACACGCTAGCACACACTCTTGTTAGGATGTTATTGGAGTTTTGTGTGACAGTGGTCGAGGGAACAGGTCGAACGTGGACACTGAGTTTAAATCACAGATCTGTGCTGGTTTTGCAGTCTCTCATGCCGTCACACATCAGCTCTTCTTTTCTGCAGCTACCAGACCTCCTTTGCTCTTTCCTATCATTTCCACTCTTCTCTTCTACTCTCCTCATTTCTTAGTTTTCCTCGTTTCCTCTCTTCTTCACCTCCCTTGCTCCTCCCTCATCTCTCCAATCTATTCGTCTTGGTGAAAGGCCGGTGCGAGCACAAAGGACTGCCATGGTGGATCGTTATAGACCTCCATTGTCACACAGCCTTTCTTTATCTGCTCCATCTTAATAAGAGCAGTCATCATTTAGAGTCTAAGTCGTTCTCAGCCTCCTCGCTTTAATTATGACATATCGATTGTCTCGTTAAGTCTAGTTTGGCTTAATGAAATCTATTGTTACCTCTAATTCTGTCTTCCATTGTCCCGCCCTGCAGCGTTGGCTGTGTGATGTGGACCTGGGCTCCCTTTGTGCGGTCTAATCTGACCCTGTGTGGGTCCCTATTTCTCTTTCCATATCTTTGTGTCTTTGTTTGTGTCTCCAGGTGTGTATTTTCTGTGCTCATCGTTGCCTCTGTGCTTCAAACCGCTGTATTTGTTTCTTAAAAGTGTGTGTTGGTCTTCGCGTCGATGTGTCCCGGCTCTAAAAGGCGCTGCTGTCACCGTTTATCTGCTGCTTCCTGATTCCCTTCCATCGACTCTCAGCCAATCAATTCACTAAATGATGCAATTATAGGCCCTCCCTTGCCCACCACCACATTTAAAGTTGAGAGGTTTATTTTGGATCAATCCAGACCACTTTGTGTGCAAATTGCACAATTGCATTGCCTTCAGATTCCTTAGGCAGCCCAATTGGAACCAGCCCTGGGTGTGAATGCCTAATGAGAGCCGCTGTCCTTCAAAAGGCTCTGTCGAACACGGGCAGATACTATTAGAGACAGCAGCAAGAAACTCTCCTGTTTCTGCCTTTACACTGGATTCACAGGCAAGTTCCCTTCACCACAGTCCACTGGTTTAAATTGTTCTTCATGGTTTGTACCTCAAATCATTTTAGCCTCAATGATGGCCGACACGGTGCAGAGAGGTTCTTCACAGTCCATCGTGTGCTTGTCATCAAGGGTATCAATAAATATATATGTGAGTTCAAGCCCAAAAGGACACAAAATTAGTGGTTTCTGTGTCATCGGACACTTGTGCTCATTAAATGCATTGTTGTTTGTGAGACCACTGACCCACTGAATGGTTAATGACTCTGAAGAGATGTTGACATGTGTTGTTCAAAGACCATCAAACAGACTGTGTGGAGTCGCTGTTCAATCTCAGCTGCCTCTGTTGGGGTGGGGGTAGGTGGTGTTGGTGAGGGGGGGCTAGAAGAAGTCAGTTATGGTGAAGCAAGATTAAAATGAAGACACTTCAGGTTTAGATCAGATTCTACCGAGATTCCAACCCAAAGCGAAGAGCTAATCAGGTAGGCCCAATCCCAATTCCCTCTCAGGTCCAACCCCTGCTTCGACATTTTATGAACGAATGGAGGGGTTGTCTTCACCACACCCTCCTGATGGCTCTCAAACTAAGTCTTTCCAGGAGAAATTACAAGTAAGGTAGGAAAACAAGTTCATAAATGTAATATGTCACCAACAATAGTAATAATAGATAATAGAGAGATGATGAAAATGCATAGAAATATCTACTTAATATTGATTAAAATAAAAAGTAATTGAATCTCTGTAATTTGCACTTTAGTAAAGTCACGATTTACACGTTTTTTGTCACGCAATAAGCATTTATTTTTAACTAAACTTCTTATTGTAGAATTCATTCATTCATTCACTCATTCATTCATCTTCTTGAACATGTAATTGCATTAATCTCGCCTTCAGCCCCTGAAGCAGAAATAATCTCAACACCAGCTCTGAATCTGGGTCACGGTTGTACACTGGAGCCTACACCCGCTGACATCGGGTGCGAGGTGGGGTACAACCTGGAGAAGTGGCCAGTTCAGGTCCACATAGAGAGACAAGCACCCACTTATGCACACATTCACACCTATGGTCAGTATCAAGTGTCCAATCCACCTGTGAAGTGACAGCCGACCGTGCTGCCCCTACTATACACTTTTACTTCCAACTATAAAGGAGAGACAAAGGTAGGGCCATTTCCTCTGGCTTTCATTTATGCTGCTTCCTCCCTCATTCAGTGACTGAATCACACACCGTGTCTTGCTACACCTGACATTTGATCATACATATCGAAATGTCTATTTCAGTCTTTGCTTCATCTGTAAATGAGATCACAAAGAAAGTTTGGCTGAAACATATACTAAAACAAAACACAAAGCCAATGTGGCTGACTGGCTGTTGTCACATGTGGAGTCGTTGCTGTCCATCAAGTGAGTACACAAACTCGATAGAGAGCAGGGACTCTTGGACACAACGACTGAAGACCAACTGGAAAAGCAGTACAATAGTTGATATTAGCTAGGAAACGTCCGTGTGCAGTTACAGGAGTGGGAAGAGGTTCCATAATCGCAGGGATGTTTCATTTCTACTCAGGTGGAAACCAGGAAAGAGCCTGACTCCCCAGTATCCCCACAGCCACTGTCACTCCGCTACCAGCCGGCTCGTCCTCCAAGTGTTCTGTTAGGCCTTTTGTACTGATGTTACAAAGGGATTGTGTCTCCGCTGGGAATCTATGGCTGGAGTTTGACACCTGGTAGTCAGCCACACAGATTTCACCACCTCCTGTATGACTGGATGGTAGTGGAGTCACTGAGTTTAATATAGGGTGGTACAGCGGGTAGTGATTTTAGTTTCTTCACTAATTAAAAAGTCTCTTGAATATTTGAGTCAACTGATAGACTGTTGATTCTGAACAACTCAAAGATATTCCTTCAACCTTACCCTTCTCGTTCTGCTTATTACCTTCCCTGCAACCCTTCTCAAGATTTCGGGATTCATATATGCCACCATTCCTCCTGTTGGAGCTGTAGCTCCAACCTCCTTCTGTGTGTTCGGCACTCAGGCATCTCAGCTGCAGTACGAGGCCTTTAAAGGAGTCATTCACCCAAATCGCTGTCTGACCCCGGCCTTTTGCTCTCACTTATTTTAGGTTCTAACATCAGTCAACTAGAAAACACCCTGATCCCTGGCCATGACTAGTCCCGTGTGTGTTCATGTGAGCTGGACAAATCTACCAAGCTATTCCCCAGCAGTCGTTCTGAGCAGTCAAACATGGCTGCTGCGCTAGCTGACTGGAGAATGATGGATGGAGGCTTGGTTAGCTCTCCATCATGTACTAAACACCAAGGGTGCACAAAATCACTGGTTAAAACCGACCACTAAAGGCTGAAGGTGAGACCCAAAAATAGCAGAGACCCCAGTAACACACGGCGAAGCTGGAGCACATAATGTCATGTTGGTTGGCTCCCAGTTGGCAGACTGTGCTTGTCAAATCCCAATATGCAGAGGTTTAAGCTGGGGTTGCTCCGGGCAGCTCCCCATAGGCAGGTTGTAACATCTCCCAGTAGAGGCGACAGACTGGGGCTGAATCAGCCAGTGCTGTACCACACCTGATGGAAGAAATAAAGGCAGGAAATAACCTGAGCGTGGAACAACTGAGCACTGGGCTCAAAGGTGACACCAGGAACTCTATATGAAATCGAGACTCCAGCCTTTGGCTCGATTTGAGCAATAAGAGCATTTGATTTTTATTAAATGATGCTTAAAAAAAAGAAAAGAAACTTATTAAGTTCTCAGTTACCCGGGTCGTGGTTATCCAAAGCAGAAGATACATGGTTCCTTTTGGAAAAACAGAACTGAAGAAGCCTCTTGGATGAGAGGCGAAACATTAAACTGGTTTCAGTCCAGTTTATCACTTTATCTTGGTTTGTATATATGTTGTTAATCCTGCATGCATAAAAAAGTTAATCCCAGAGTTCCATAGGGTTTTGTGTTGTTGAATATTTTTAAATAGAATGCTCCCTCTGTGAAGTGTTTTTTTGAGAAATCGAGAATTTTTCATCTTTATCTTTGTTGTGCTTGCAGGATTAACAACAAATACAAACCAAGATAAAGTGATAAAACGGACTGAAACCAGTTTAATGTAGTTCATTTAATGGCAATTAAATATCTGAGTCCACGATGCACTGGCAACACGTCCGGAGTGTACCCCGCCTTTCAAACGTAAGCCCGCTGGAATAGGCTCCAGCGACCCCTGTGACCCATGAAAGTATGAATAAAGTATGAATGAATAAATATCTGAGTCTATGTAATAGGATGTAATAGATGTTAGTGTTTATAGGACTTTGGAACACAGCTACACATTCTCCATCCAGCAGTAAACACAGTGGGGGGGGGGGCTTAAAAGAACAGCGCAGATGAGGAGTGGACATGAGATCCAACAAGAACGAGGTGAGAGGGAAGAGAGGGATGGAGAGAGGAGAGAGAGACGGCGATGGGGGAGATGCGAGGCCCAAAGCCAGCTCTATGTTGGCAGAGGAGGGGGAGGAGGAGGCCCAGTAAATCAGCCAGCCTCTTGTCAACACCTCCCACCAGCTCCCCCCCAGGGGCTGCTGAAACCACTGAGCTGAGAATAACAAATGGCCGTCATTGGCCAGGCAAAAAGCTGTGATTATAATTATCACATCCCACACTGACCTTGCATAAACCTTAATCCTTCTCCAATGGAGCATTTAAATAGGCTGCCAACAGCGACAAAGATGAGGAGCGAGGGAAGGAGGGGGGTGGGGGGTGGTTGTGTTAAGGCAGGGTATGGAGGAATGTGGGGAGACGGAGGTGAAACAAATGTAAAGACAGGGAAGTGGAAAAGGAAAGGAGCTGAGAGGAGAAGAAAGAGTCCAGCGGTTCACAGCTCACCTGGAGGTTCAGCAACTCAACACAGTCATGGAAAGGTGAGACGGCAAGACCAGTGAGGACCATCACCGCAGGAATCATTCAGTCAGCTGTATCCAGAAGAGCTGGGCTGTGGTGACAAGGTCATCACAGCTGGTGGCACCATACCTGTAAAACACCTCTGGGAGTGTTCCTGTCACAGCACGCCCCACCCATCACGCTACAACACAGAGTACGCAGCAGAGGAACATGTCTTCCTCCAGATGGAGACTCATCCACCCCATGACTTGGACATATGTGTACTGGAATAGTGGAGAGCATACATGATAAGGCCCCGGACCCTGAGCCCGGGTCCCCAGGCCCTATGCCACAGGCCAGAGGGCCTAGGCCCCTACCAACAAGCACTTTCTCATTGAAATCACATTTCAAATTTTCTAGAGGAAGACCAAAGAGGAGGTTTGTGGATGTAGTGAAAGAGGACATGAAGGTAGTTGGTGTGAGAGAAGAGGATGCAGAAGACAGGGTTAGATGGAGGACACTGATTCACTGTGGAGACCCCTGAAGGGAAAAGCCCAAAGGAGAAGAAGAAGAAGACTATTGTATATTAAAAGGAGTTTGGAAGATGATTTTGTGTTGAACACCGCAGGAAGACAGGAAGACACACACACAACATACTAACTCAACATAATGGTAAGCTCTGCTTTTAACATCAACTCATGTCATTTCTTATCAAGAGGTATTTTTTTCAACAAATAATTCTAATAATTACTAATTAAATTAGAAGAATACTGCAAATACTGCAGTATCTCTCAGTGGACATGGACATCCCAGCACACTCGTTTTAAACAGAAGAGATTCTTTTTTTTTTATTCTAAAGTCATTTTCATCCTTGTCTGGTGTTTCAGAGTTCAGAATCCTAAACGTGGCTTCATCTTCCACAGAAGAAGTTGGACTCTCAATTAGTTGTGTTAATGTAATACTTTGTGCTGAAATGCCCTCCCCCCATTTGAATGTCATTCGACATGTTTGAGACTCTGCCCTCCACTACAGACGGGACGAGATGCAGGAACTCTTCCTGCTGACTCTTCCCTCAGAGCGGTACCTCTCTTCAACACTAGATGGCGTGCTACTGGATTCCAGCACTGCAGTGCCTGACTGTGACCCACTGAACACACATCAGCCAGTGCAGTAAAAGTTATGTGATGAAAACATGTCTTCAGCCTCAGGCCTGAACAGAAACACATGAAACATGACCAGAAGCACCACAGACACACCGAGGGAGGGTCGCTGAGACAGAGCGCTGTTTCATCACTGGAGTGAAGGATGGAACAATGGACGACTCACCTTCTCTCTGTCCCTCTGGGTGGGACAGAGGCTGAGCCTGAGCCTGGGGAGGTCAGAGGTCAAGTGGTTTCACCCTGAGGTCAATTGAGTGGCAGTGCCCTCACTCCTACAACATTTCACATACAACACACACACACACAGGCACGCACACACACACACACACACACACACACACACACACACACACACACACACACACACACACACACACACACACAGAGAGAGTCACATCACTGAAATAGGATATAAACAGCTGAAAATGTGTTGAAAATAGTGCTGTAGTTTAATCATTCGGCTGCCCTTTGTGTGTGTGTGTGTGTGTGTGTGTGTGTGTGTGTGTGTGTGTGTGTGTGTGTGTGTGTGTGTGTGTGTGTGTGTGTGTGTGTGTGTGTGTGTGTGTGTGTGTGTCTGTCTGTCATTAGGAAGGACACAGTATATTTTGATGATCCTGCAGAGTGAGATTCTTTCAAAATCTGGTGCAAAAATCTGGGAATTCTCCTTCATCACTAATATATCATCCCTTTTTTTCTTAGGAAATAAAAAAAGGTTTTGCATGAAATGGGAGTATGTGTGCGACCAGTGTGTACGGACAGAAAAGACAGACTAACACACTCTTGAATGAAGCATTTTATCTTCACCAAAAAAATTCAGGAAAGATCAGGAAAACATTCATTTTCTAACAAAGTGTAGCTTCCATCCTCATGTATTGAAGGAAATGTCATTACAGTCTACTTATGTTATAATAATAATAAAAATAAAAATAATAATAATAAAAAATGTAATAATAATAATAAAAATAGTAATAATAGTAATACAAATAATAATAATAATAAAAACAATGATAATAATAATAATAATAATAATAAATATATTATTATAATTAGTAGTAGTAATATTACTACTATTAATATTAACAATAATTATAACAATAAAGTTAATATTTTTATTATAATTATTAACAATAATTGTAGCAATGCAATTATTAATCTTAATTTATATTATTCTAATTAATAATAATCATCATATAATTATATTATTATTATTATTATTATTATTATTATTATTATTATTATTATTATTATTATTATTATTACTATTATTATTATTATTATTATTATTATTATTATTATTAGCTATCAATAATTGAATTTGTAAAGGTGTTAGTCAGGGGTGTGTGTTGTAAAGAGATTCGTCATCTGACCTTCCAATAAATGTGTGTGTTTAGCTGAAGTGATTCAAGGGAAGAACCAATAAATTGGATTTATTATTTCGACTCAATGAAAGAGGGGAATCATAATCATAGCCAGATAGTGTAAGCAGCCTGGATTAAATTAACTAACTGCTAATACTGCTTTACATTATGCTCTCACACACACAGACAATGGACACGCTGCATTCTGTGAACACACGCGCACACATAAGTGTGTCCACAGAGGAACACACACAGATATGTGTGCTCGGGGACACAGCGCAGGCCACCCTGCGGTGCTCCAATCCATAAATCATAATGTTTCAGCAAAAGCAGAATTTCATTTCCCTGCCGGTGTCTTATCAGGCTGAGGAGGGATATATAGGCCATCACCACGCTCGTTTATTATCTCTGTGAATAGGCTGTGGCAGGGATAGGGCTATAACCTGGCGAGAGCAGGCATGTGACTGGATTAGCCTATTAACTGAAACAGTATATCAGGGCTAAGTCTATTACCTAAAGGGCCAGTATCATGTCCCCCTCCAGATATTCCCTATCCTGATGCAGCCGCCGGAACTCTGTGTTTCCATTTGTTCCATTAGAATCCATTCTCTCTGTGTTGATGTCACTGCTGAGTGTTGGTCCTGCAGAACCGCACTGGCCCGTCCCCAAACCTTGTTAGGACGCTACAGTACCGCCTGGTGAGGCCTCACAAGCATCTAGCAGTTGGGGAGGGGTCATCAGAGTCAGAAGCCCAGGTCTGAGGCCAAAGATCTCTGGATGGATGGATGGATGGTGTTGATGGACGTCGTCTGGAGTTACGTCACTATCAATACGTCGGTTTTCAAATAAAACACAGACAAATAAAAATCAGGTTTACATCATTTTCCTCCACTTAAAAAGAAGAATCATCCTTTATTAGTCCCGAAGATGGGAAATTCTCTTTCAACTCTCCATACAAGGTTAAGCATGCATATATACTGTATATGTATATGTATATATATATATATATATATATATATATATATATATATATATATATATACACACACACACACACACACACACACACACACACACACACACACACACACACACACACACACACACACACATATATATATATATATATATATATATATATATATATATATATATATATATATATATATATATATATATATATATACAGGCCCCTGACCTGAACAAACACACAACACACTAGGGGCCTGTAAGCATGCAGTTAGTATATACAGGGGGAGGCACAGTGAAGGGTAGCGTGAGGGATCGCGCCCCAAATGAACAACTTGGGGGGGGGGGGGTCGCCTTGCTCAAGGGCGCCTCGGCAGTGGCCGGGAGGTGAGCTGACACCCCCCACTGTCGGCTCACACTCCGGAGGATATCTTGGTGGGAGCAGGAATCGAACCACCGATGGTCTGGTCTTGAAGACCAGACATAGCCCAACCTCCGATGTCTGGGCGATGTCTAGGCGATGTCTGGGCGATGTCTGGGCGATGTCTGGGCGATGTCTGGGCGATGTCTGGGCGATGTCTGGGCGATGTCTGGGCGATGTCTGGGCGATGTCTGGGCGATGTCTAGGCGATGTCTGGGCGATGTCTCGGCGATGTCTGGGCGATGTCTGGGCGATGTCTGGGTGATGTCTGGGCGATGTCTAGGCGATGTCTGGGCGATGTCTGGTCTTCAAGATGTCTGCTCTAGCGCTGAACCACTGCCGCCCTCTCTGTCTGCCTTAACGTCTGTCTGGCTTAACGTCTGTCTGGCTTAACGTCTGTCTGCCAATAATATTGGAATCATAAAATCGCCAGTAAACCGTTAAAAACACATAACATCATGTTACTGTACAATAAATCAGAATAACATATAAGATCACATTATTAACCCATAGTGATCCCTGTGACCCTCAGTGAGGAAGAAGACGCTGAAGACGAGACAGAGACGTTTTTTCTGTACTATAGTAAAAAATAACATTCAATTGTTTGTCGGCTTAAAATAGATTCATATGAACCAAGTGTGATAAAAATGCATTCATTAATGAAGTTCAGTACAAACTGGGAATGGTTATCTACAGTTTAGCCAGTAGACTAGTTAATTCAACTAACGTCACATCTCCTGGAACTAGTTAACAACGTTAACCGAGGTTCACCTGTAGTTTCTGTCTGCATGAGTACGATGATGAATGTTGTCTGGTTTGGGGTGAGCTTATCGGTGACCAAACAGCATCACACCCTTCAGGTTGTTGCCCCCCCCACAGGCAGCAGCAGGCAGAACAGTGGAGGGTTCTACCTGGAGCTTTCTGAGGTGGGGGGCAGCAGGATCATCTTGTCCCAAGTCGACACGATGGACCAACCAGACACTCTGTGACAGTGGGAGTGGGTCCCTGACAACTGGAAGCCCAGACGCTGCTTTAGGGACAGATTAGCTTAGCATGCTAACTGCTGGGGAGTTGCAGCCCACCATTAACACCGACTTGGGATCATTTTCCACGCCACAAATGAATTATGAACAGCAGCTCCCCAGATGTTACTGCCTGCTGAGTTTGACATTCGTTAGACGTCCGTGTGAGATGAGTGTCAGCAGGCAGCTAATGGGACGTTTTCACACAGCAGCACACACTCCCACCATTTTCATCGTTTCATTTTTGTCATTTCAACCATTTTATTTGCAATTAAAAAAAAAAAAAAACAGAACAGGGAAAACGTATTTCTGCGTAGCCACCACTACCTCTGACATTTTTAATACCTTCCATTTCATCTCTGACCATCTTTTGATGTGAAATCTATACCTCGCCTTAAGATTCTTCATTAAAAGAATCAGCTTTCTCAGAACCTTTTGTATGGTGAGTGTGTGTGTGTGTGTGTGTGTGTGTGTGTGTGTGTGTGTGTGTGTGTGTGTGTGTGTGTGTGTGTGTGTGTGTGTGTGTGTGTGTGTGTGTGTGTGTGTGTGTGTGTGTGTGTGTGTGAGAGAGAGAGAGAGAAAGAGAGAGTAAATCATGATGTGTGCTTCCATGAAGGTACTTGTCAATGGAACAGTTGCTGACATAGGAAAAAGACACTTTAGATTTAACTGAAAAGCACTTTTCAACCAGTAACATTATTTACTTTGATATTTTTTGGACGTTTATCTGCTTTCACAAATGCAAAGACAGAAAAAAATTCATTGTCCTCCTTTTTCATGAAGTACAGAGACTTGGGTCCAGCACAGTTCGTGCAGCTTAGCATAAATATTTAGCTTGGCTGGAGTACATTTTAATATTTGACACCTGACCATCACCACTAGGATTCTTCATCCACTCAGAAAATCCTCCAGATTCAGACATGTTCCCCATGACCTCTGACCCCTAACCCTGAGCGCTGATAGGACAATGTGGGTTTAACTCCGGGTCCAGCCGTACACTTGTGACCCAAGTTGAGCTCCCCCGTTTTCACTGGCTGCTCATCAGCCTAAGAGGAGGAGGCAACTGTGGCTCTGGCAGCTGATTGGCTGTCTGAGGTTCCTCGGGATGCAGCCATGCGTTGGATTGGCTGCACGCCTCTCAGTCAAAGTGACACCGTGGTGTCATTGAAGCAGACAGTGATAATGTCATTCCAGGTGGATAATGTGTTTTGACTAGGCTGTGATGGCGGCATCGCTGCAGTAATAATGAATCAGGACAATGAACCTGCAGTTAGAGCAGATGATCAACACTGACAACCCACCGATGAAGAACTTTATTATTTTCTGCTGTAATTTAACATTTTCCTCTAATTTGTCTCCTTCAATCTAACCTTTATTTAAGCAGGCAGGCGTTTAAGAATAAATTCTGATTCACAATGACAGCCAGGCTGTTAGATCACAGCTGCACATGCGGCTGTAAAGGAGATGTGGTTTGAGGGGTGCTGGAACATTCCTGGATGTGGAAACTGATTTCAGTTCCATTTGTCTGCAGATCATGTTTGAACACAACTTTCCTTTGATTTAGCCTGATGAAATATTACCTGATGAGATAAAGGTTATTTTCTATCAGTGAATGACTTTGGATGGGTCAGGTGATGTGTTCAAACATCACCAGCCTTTGGTCTCCTGCTGAGCCACAGGGTTTGTAAGTGTGTTGGTCTTCAGCTGAGGTGTGTTCAGTAGACACACAACAACCCGCCCGCCCCCGGGATGCAGTTATGATGCATTAACATAAAACAAATCCAGAGCAGGTAGATGCATCTAAAGGGGGTTCACCCCCCCTGACAGATGGTCTGCCTGTTAAAACCCCCGCAGTGGAACCAGCGGATCTCCAGCTCCGATCGCCACTGGTGGGGTACCGGTTTGACAAGCAGCTTGTGGTCAAGATGTTGGTTGAAGTTCAACCACCAGCAGTGTGGTAACGCTGGTCAGAGAGACTGTGGAAAACACAACTCATAGCGTACTCAGGTCAGAAGTGTAATTTTACCCTCCTGCATCTAAACGTCACTCCCCTAGTTGTGTAGCCCTGCTCCTGGTTACTGGGGGCCGTTACAGAATACTCAGACTCTCATCACAGATGGTTGTTCCAGTACGCAGGTGAAAACTTCTAGAATGAAGCACGGCTTCCTAATCGGAGAAGAACCACAGTGTTGAAGACATCAAACCTGTCCTACGTCTCCAGTCCTTAACAGTAGAACCTACAGTAGAACCTACAGCCAACCTACAGCAAAACCTACAGTAGAACCTACAGTAGAATCTACAGCAGGATCTACAGTAGAACCTACTGTAGGTCATATTGTGGGTTTTATTGTAGGTTCTACTGTAGGTCCTACTGGAAGTTCTACTGTAGGTGCTACTGTAGGTTCTACTGTAGGTTCTACTGTAGAACCTA
Organism: Antennarius striatus; assembly: GCF_040054535.1. Lineage (NCBI taxonomy): Eukaryota > Metazoa > Chordata > Actinopteri > Lophiiformes > Antennariidae > Antennarius > Antennarius striatus. The sequence continues at coordinate 21,133,529 of NC_090785.1, read as the reverse complement.
CAGTAGAACCTACAGTAAAACCTGTAGTAGAACTTCCAGTACACTAAAACCTGTAGTAGAACATACACTAGAACCTACAGTAGAACCTACAGTAAAACCTGTAGTAGAACCTACACTAGAACCTACAGTAGAACCTACACTAGAACCTACAGTAGAACCTACAGTAGAACCTATACTAGAACCTACAGTAAAGCCTGTAGTAGAACCTACACTAGAACCTACAGTAGAACCTACACTAAAACCTGTAGTAGAACCTACACTAGAACCTACAGTAGAACCTACAGTAGAACCTATACTAGAACCTACAGTAAAGCCTGTAGTAGAACCTACAGTAGAACCTACAGTAGAACCTACACTAAAACCTGTAGTAGAGCCTACACTAAAACCTGTAGTACAACCTACAGTAGAACCTACAGTAGAACCTACAGTAGAACCTGGAGGTAGGAGCTGAATCCATGATTGACTGAACTCGTTATTCGTTATATAACTTATTTAATCAACGATTAAAATAACAGGAATCATTTTAATCTGTTCCAGCCTCATAAAAAAGACCCAAAGCCCCAAATCATTAACAACTCATGTTTTGTTCCACCAATAGACATGCAGACTTTACGTGTGTATAATTAATTATATACAGGTTACGTAAACAATATTAAAGTCATGAGAACACACGAGCTACGACTGTACTCCACCTCTGATGTTGTGTCCATCCACCAACATGTGGGAAAGTACACCGATGGAAGTACAGAATGTGAGTAGAGATGCTGCTGCTGTCTGTGTATGTGAGTACACAGTATGTGAGTACACAGTATGTGAGTACACAGTATGTGAGTATGTGGATATCTGCCCGTGATCAACCCCCCCCTCAGGACACTCGTGTCTCAGTCATGGTGTGTAAAGGTCACTGTTGCTCTGCACAGTTTTCTCAGTGATGGGTTTGTGAGACTGAGTCAAAGTACCTGTTAATTCTCAGGTGATTAAAGCCGTGATCGACCGATTGTTTCCACTGTGTGCCCTAACCGTGTTCTGGTGCACCACAGACACATCAGACCTCCTTCTGGTCACCAGGAAAAAAACCAGGCGGAGTCTGTCCTCCTGTTTACTGTCGTCCTCTCAGAGCCGAGGCCTCCAGCTGACATGGATGGCATCTGAGATTAAACTAGAGCTATTTCCCCAGCGTTAAGGCCCTCTTCAGTAATAGCTCCTGCTATTATACGGCTGTCTTGTGGAAACCCCCCAGCTTTAGTGCCACCCCTGCAGCAGTGGGCTGACTCTCCGTCCCCCCGGCAGCACCTACAGGCCTGACAGGCGCTGGAGAGGCAGCGGCGCCGGGGGCCACAGCCTGCATCCCCTTCCATTCACATGCAGATCGCCGCTAATTAATTCTCGTGTTTAACGGAATTAAACATTATTTTGGATAAAAGAGCGCGCTGGTGGGGAGCTGCTTTAATATGTAGGCCAGATAAAAGCAGGAGTGTATTTCTCTGTGACGGACGTACATTTATTCGCGTTTCCACAGCCAATTTCATTTCAATGTAAAATGAGGAGATGAGGTTAGAGAAGGCAGAGAGGGGAGTTAGCTAATAGAAAACAATGACCGCTGGTTTATTCTCCAGAGGCTGTTCTGCTGTTGTCAGCGCTCTCTCCTCCCAGACGCACAAAGCAGAGACAAAGAGAGAGAGCAGCGAGGCCAAGAGCCTCTTCTAAAACACACAGCAGCTTATTAACCCCGACACGCACACACACGGCGCACCGCGGCAGGCGGCACGGCCATATCAGCAGTAATATATGGAGGTTATATTCAGGTTGTAATGGTGTTATTAAAGCAACATGCTCAGGCTGAATAGAGAGAAAATCCTATTAAAATAATTATAGAGGCCTGAGATAACACCCACCGTCTCTGTGTTTATGTGTGTGTGAGTGTGTGTGTGTGTGTGTGTGTGTGTGTGTGTGTGTGTGTGTGTGTGTGTGTGTGTCCTGTGCTTACTAATGTGTAGTAATAGACTTTGCTAATAGTGATTGCCAGCTAATTTTATTGCTGCTTCTCGCCAGCGTCCAGCTTAATTAGAATGTATCGCTGCTGCGTTTGCTGCCGCTACACCTCTTAAAGAATAATCGCTCCAACACGTATTATACAGTCACATCATTACCACACACACAGTCCTGCACACGGGATTAGTACAGCAATTAAAAGCCTCTTCCAACACATTCATTTTTAATAGAGAAATATTTGATTATTGCTAATCAAATATGTTACGACCATAAAGACGATGCGTGAGAATGTAGTGTTTATGTTAAGGTGTGCCGACGAGGCAGAAGTCATTCTGGAATCAAACCAAGGACCTTCTTGCTGCGAGGCAGCGGCGCTACTGAACCACTGCACTGCCCGTTTTATTAGAATTGTTAATGGAGGACCACAGAACCAGATCAGAGGACCACAAAATCCATGTTTCTTGTTCATTCTTCATGATGCGATCTTGTAGGAGTCATATTTGAGTTTTGGTTAAATTTGTCTCTAGACAAAATGAATACTTTAATTTACATAGAGTTATAGAAATGCAGATTTTAAGTTAGAAATCATACCGTTAAAATTAGAAAATGTTATATTGACTTTAGTTACCCAGCAGTATGTCACCTGTAGGCACCTGGTTATCCATCATGTGGGAGTAGACACGCCCCATGGAGGTGTGTCTACAAGGGTTTCATGGTCTGTTAGTGTCTTAGGAGGTTAGATGGACAGACGGTAGGATTTTCAGACCGTAAATAACCATATCTCAAATAGTTATATCACATCTAATGGTAATAACTTTGAGTTTAAATTCACTTTCCTCCACCTAAGAAGAGAACTGGATCGTTTGAACGAATGGACTGTCCCGATAAAATTACACCTGATTTGCTTTAACTCTCGGTGCTTCTGAAATCCTGTCCACAACCTCGTGCAGATGGTGTAAGAAACACCACTTCAGATGTGCTTCAGCTGTTCGGGTCGGAGTTTGGACAGAATGAACCCCATTTAGGATCTAACTACACTCACTGGTGAGCCTCAGCTCCTCGTCCCGCCAACCGAGGGTCGCTGCAAAGCAACGGGACCCGACCCAAGAAGATCCCAAAGCACATGGACAAACGCCTCAGCCCACAGATGTGACACATTTCTTTATTCTAGGTCCTGTTCGTGGCTGATGGGAACCGCTGGCATTCGCCTGCCGTGTTGTTAGCATCTGTCTCGCTCCTACTTGATGTGTTTCATCTCCTCTGGTCTGGATCTAATGGTAACCTCTCAGGAACGGCTTCCAGCAGCACTCTGAGGCCAAATACAGCAAATTTGAGAAAATTGTTCCATTCCATTTTCCCAGCCTGGAAGAGATGTGTGTGTGTGTGTGTGTGTGTGTGTGTGTGTGTGTGTGTGTGTGTGTGTGTGTGTGTGTGTGTGTGTGTGTGTGTGTGTGTGTGTGTGTGTGTGTGTGTGTGTGTGTGTGTGTGTGTGTGTGTGTGTGTGTGTGTGTGTGTGTGTGTGTGTGTCTGCTGATAGACATCAGCTGGGTAGCTGAAGGCTGAAGGCATTAAGGGAGGAGAGGAGGACATTAATCTAAAGAAAATTAAAATCTGGAGCGCTGCGTTTAGGATGGGGAGCGACCGCCAGTTCTAATAAGAAGTGGTTAAGGAGAGCACAGATTTAGATAAATGTGTAGGAGAGACAGGGGAGAGGAGGAGGAAGAGAGGGGAGGAGGAGAACCAGGGGAAAGGAGAGAAGTGAAGAAAGTAGAGAATAGAGGATAAAATATTAGAATTATGTGAGAAAAAGGAGGAGAACCAGGGGAAAGAGGAGGAGAGGAGAGGAGAGGAGAGGAGAGGAGAGGAGAGGAGAGGAGAGGAGAGGAGAGGAGAGGAGAGGAGAGGAGAGGAGAGGAGAGGAGAGGAGAGGAGAGGAGAGGAGAGGAGAGGAGAGGAGAGGAGAGGAGAGTCCAATGGAATCTCTGTGTGTGTGTGTGTGTGTGTGTGTGTGTGTGTGTGTGTGTGTGTGTGTGTGTGTGTGTGTGTGTGTGTGTGTGTGTGTGTGTGTGTGTGTGTGTGTGTGTGTGTGTGTGTGTGTGTGTGTGTGTGTGTGTGTGTGTGTGTGTGTGTGTGTGTTATGCAGCACATGTAGATAGCAGTGGCTCTGTGGTCCTGTGCATCAATAACATCAGGTTATCAGGAGTGTGGTCTGGTCTCACACTCATACACACACACACACACACACACACACACACACACACACACACACACACACACACGTGTGGTGAGTGATAGCGGTGTCACAAAGGTGGATGTCTGAGGTTAGCCACGCTGTGCTCAACACAATGTTGTAGATCTCAGGCTGTGGCCAGTCGAGGAGATGTGGAGCAGATTCAGCTCGGGGGGCTCTGCCCACCTCCTCCAGCAGGAATATGGGCGCATGTCGGGCAGCACCAATCAGTGTTAGTCTAGTCTAGTCTAGAAAAATAAGCAAATCAGGTAATGAAACTAAAAGTAAAAAGTGGACAGAAGGACGTTGTCTGTCTCAGGCAGTGTTTACCCTCCAAAGGTCCTCCACTGAGGTTTTTCCAGATGGTTCAATACTTGAGAATAATTAAAAAAAACATCTTACATCACAACCTTCATTCATGGACTTTATTTTGTTACAAAAAGGGCTAACAGCACGTTCTCAATATAGCAGCCTCTGATTGGTTCTCAGACAGGATGGAGCCCTGCCTCCACAGCTCTGAGTAAAGAGGGAGTAGGAGAAACAAGAGGTTTATTCATGTTTATACCTTACTAGCATTATGAACACATCCAATAAAATTTATTAGAAAATCAACTGTGACTAAAATGATTAAGTTGTTGTTGTCAACATCCGAATGAGAAATATATTGGAGTCACATTTGTTGGGACAGAGTTGTTCTGATGCTGCGCTTTGGAGTGAAGGCATGCAGGTCTGGAGTCAGTTTGTTGGGATGTGAGGGACGTCATGGAGATGCTGCTGTTAATACACAACGTGTTTGTTCGTGTGTGTAGAGAAAGCTGAGCTGAACACACTCGTTGTTCTTGTTGCGTGGCGTCGCATCGGAGGAAGCGTATCCTTCCAGGTCCAGTAGAATGTGGAGAACCCGGAGAAAACCCACACAGACACGGGGAGAATGCTAACTAAAGGTGGTCTAACATTTTATGTTACTGATTGTTCTCTTCCCATTGCTTAACATTCTGGTGGAATGAGTGATATGTAGCCTCCACTGAAGCTTTAACACCTTCTCATCCTTTTTTAATAGAGCAGGGATGGACAGTAGCAGAAGGGTTCTGATTGTACAGATGATCACAGTGAAATAGTTTCCCAGTGGTGAACCTGTGGTTCACTCTGTGGAATTCATATGCAACTGTGTTTTAATGTTCTCATGTATTCCCATCTATCTGCTGAAGAAGTTCATAGCATTAACTTTCTAAAGAAATACAGAAAACAGAAATGGTTTACCATGACCTCCAGATTAGGAGGGCAGATCTGGACATACAGTATAAATACTGGAACACAATTATTGCAGAAATCTTTAGGTTACTGACCACTTTAAAGTCTGTTGCTCAGGTAAGACTCGTCATACATCCGTGAGTCAGGAACCGACCCAGAACACTTTGCCTCCACATCAGAAATGTAGTCAGCAGCATCACATATGATCTGGACAGATGTTAGTTTATCCGTGATGCTGTCTTTAATACGATGAAAAAGTAGTCAGTCTACATGTAACTTGATGGCAATGTGGGTACCATCTATGCAGGCAATTACATTAGGAAATCCTAAAAGAAACTAAAGTAACTAATCCAATTCTGAGTTTGCAGCGCAATGTCATTAAGAGAACATAAGTTCAAACTAATGTGTATCAGATATCTTCAGCATTCACCTGCAATCCCGTGGAACTCCTCCTTGATGATTCTGATGGGTTTATCTCCAGGGAAATAGAAAAACTCAGTAGTGGCCTTCTCTGCTGGTCGAACATAACCAGAGAACATAAAAGTTAATTATATTG
>NC_090785.1:21115000-21125000 GCF_040054535.1 Antennarius striatus | reverse complement strand
ACACACACCTACCAACACCCTACCAACGCCCCAGCTCACACCTACCAACACCCCAGCTCACACCTTTCAACGCCCCAGCTCACACCTTTCAACGCCCCAGCTCACATCTACCAACACCTGATTTCAACTTCCTGGATGAACTCTAAGAGTTTACCCCCGATCCCTGTGGTCACCTGAGTTGTGGGTTCTGGGTACTGAATTCTGGGTTGTTGGTTCTGGTTCTGGTTACTGAGTTCTGGGTATAGGGTTGTAGGTTCTGGTTCTGTCCTGTTAGCCATGATCCCTGTGTGGGCCTAGGTTGTGGGGTTGTCGGTACTGGTTTCTGGGTTCTTGGTTCTTGGTAGTGGGTTATGCATTGTGGATTCTGGGTTGTGGGTTCACAACCCTAGTTGGGTACTGGCTTCTGGGTTCGGTTCTGGGTTCTGGAGACTGGATTCTGTGTTCTGGGTTGTGTGTTCTTGGTTCTGGGTAGTGGGTTCAAGGTTCTGAGTTGTGGGTTCTGAGTTTTGGGTTCTGGCTTCTGGCTTCTGGGTACTGGGTTCTGGGTCCTTGGTTCTGGGTTCTGGTTCTGGGTTCTGTCCAGTGCCGGGCCAGTCATATGAGGTGGGAGTGGCAGTGGGGGAGGTGTCCTGCAGTGGTTTGGGGTGTGCAGCTGATCCGGTTCGGGTCGGCTAACTTTCCATTAGCCTGGACAGTATTCAGTCACCTTCACTTTCACCCGTCCTCAGGCCATCCATTAACACACACTCTATCTGTGTGTGTGTGTGTGTGTGTGTGTGTGTGTGTGTGTGTGTGTGTGTGTGTGTGTGTGTGTGTGTGTGTGTGTGTGTGTGTGTGTGTGTGTGTGTGTGTGTGTGTGTGTTTATTTGTCAGACTCTCTGTGAGAGTATTAATCTCCTCAATATTGCCTCCATGAAATTGACATTTGACAGTAATTGTGTAGCTCCAGCAATCCAGTCCATCCTGGGCTCTGATTGGACGAGGATAAGAAGCACAGACTATGTTCGGTCACACTTCCTCCTGGTTAACAGCACAAATAAAATGTCAAAACAAATCCCCACAGTTTTTCCCAGGGTGGAGAGATAGAAGATGGGTGGAGATGGTTGGAGCTGGTGGACCACAAAACAGTTTGGAACGACTCAGATGAAGAGATGAAGGATGAGGCTGGGTGGAGAGACACCTCATTACATATTGATTATAATGTATAGCTGCACATCATCACAGGAACAACAAGCCATGCTAGCATAATGACATGGGCATGCAGACTGAAAGATGGAGGCTGTGGAGGAGAACCCAAAGCTCAGCGATGAGGCTCAGAAGCAACAAAGAGGACTCAAATCCTGGTAGACCTGTGGGTCTTTCTCCCATAGTTTCTGTCATATCCCAACGATCCACCATGTAGAGAAAACAGTGTGAGAGAAATAAATAGAAAGTAACATAAAAACAGCTTCATAAAGCCGATAGAGTGTCATTCAGGTGGACAGAGAGAAGACGTCACAAACACTGAGTGGAGGGGACACCTGATGTCACATCCATCCTGTTTGAGTGAGAGCCTGGAAGTTACCACTGAGGTGACGCGGGTGAGGTGAGGATGACAGGACGTGAATGTGTTTGACTGAATTCACTCCGGTTTACGGTCCAGTTGAATATGAGCTCTCAGCAGTATTTACAGTAGAACTCTAGTTCTATTTTTCTATTTATACCAACTCTGTCACACTCCATTCTAACATAAGCAAATTTGACTAGAATTTTGTTTATTTATGTTGTACATTTTGTACATTTGTAACTTGTTTTATTATTATTAAATGGATGGATGGACGGACGGACGGACGGACGGACGGACGGACGGACGGACGGATGGATGGATGGATGGATGGATAGATACTGAATTTCCTGAGGGAAATTCAGTATATCATCTGCTCACAATAAATACATAAAAATACATAACATTAGCACAAGACTGACAAAGAAACAGTACAACTCACAGCATAAAAAGCATAAAAAAAGCAGATGAACGGAATTGTGAACTGACTGCCCACATGTTGAGCAAGGCACATCTATATTCATCCTCAGCCAACCACAGATGACCCCAGGGGACAGTAAACACCAAGGAACTCTACAGTGTATCCCCCCCCCCTCCTTCTGAGGGAATGGTGGTACCCTCTGACGGGGCACAAAGGAGATCTTCATTCTCTCTGTGGAGGAGCTCTGTGACAGCAGTCTGCCGCTGAAGGAGCTCCTTCTGCTGACACCATTCCACAAAGTCCGTCACCACACTCCCGTACTCCCCCTCATCACCCTTCCTGATATATGCCACAATTACAGTGTCATCCGAAAACTTCTGCATGTGCTCTAGGACCAGTTGCTCTTGGGTATTCATCACATGTGAGGTGAGAGTGACTGGTCAGTAGTCATTGAGCTCTTTGGGGTGTCTCCGTTTAGGGGCACTAACAATGTACGATATTTTCCATAGGTATGGGGCCCTCCCCAGCTGAAGGCTGAGGTTCAAATCCTGATGGAGAGGCTTACCCAATTCAGCAGCACAGGCCCAGACGAGTCTTTGGGGGACCAAGTCTGGTTCAGCCGCCTCAGCCTAGACGTCACCTGGTCTGCAGTGATGGCCGTGTGAGGAAGGGTGGTCCAGTGGCTCGAGGGTTCTGGCAATTGAAGTAGGGGAAAGCTCTGGATTGGGTCCGGAAAAGGTAAGTGAGGTGAACGGAAAGGGAGAGGGGGAGATATAGGTGAGGTAGATGGAAAGGGGGAGGAGGAGGCATGGAGAAGGTGGACTGCAAGACCGGAGGACTTTCAGGGATAGGAGCACGGAGTGGCGGGGTACCTGAACAAATTATAAAAGCTGTTGAGTTCACCATTTCGCTCCACATTCCGCTTCACTGTACTGCGCCCCTCGCCATAGCTGGTGATGGCCCTCATGCCACCCCAGACATGTCACACCTGGTTGTGCCCCAGGTGGTTCTCCAGTTTCCTCCTGTAGTTCCCTTTGGACTCCCTCAGGCAGAGTTTCACTGCCTGCTGGGACAGGTACTACCGTGTCCACACAGAAGTTCATATAGTCTGTTAAACACTGAGCCACCCCCTCGATGTCCTCCCCATGTTATCCCAGTTGGTGGTCTGGAAGCAGTCCCTCAGTGTCTCCTCAGCTTCTAGGGACCATCTCTTGACCTTCCGGGTTGTTGCTGGCAGTCGTGTCACCAGCAGGATGTGGGTGAGCTGGAGGTAGACTAGGTTATGGTCTGATATACCTAGTGGGGGGAGGGAGTGGCAGTGTGTGCCTCCTTGGCATTTGTGTAGAACAGATCGATGATTCTTTTTTCTGGTCCAGTGTGTGCAGTCCACACACCAGACCACTGTGGGCAGTGACGAGTCCAAGGTGACGTGGTTGAAGTCAGCTGGATGAGGACCAGAGCCTCCATGTGCCGGGTCTGAAGAGCAGAGGTGGTCACACAGATGGTCTCACTTGCCCTCTCAGGCTCCGCACGTGGAGGGACATAGATGATGAGGACAACGATGTGTGAAAATTCACATGCCAGGTAGTAGGGCCTGATGTTGATAACTATTAGCTCCAGATTGCTGTTGCACAACGTTGTTTTCACAGTCACATGACCCAGGTGACACCATCTGTTGTTGGTATAAATGATCAGACCATCTCATTTCTTCATACTGGCAGTGTCCGTGTCCCGGTCCACTTGTACCAAGACAAAGTTGGTCTGTTCGACGTTAGCGTTATGCACAAAGTCCTTCAGCCATGTCTCATAGAACACGAACACGCTGGTCTCCCAGTAGCACTGCTGTGTCCTGCACAAAATCATCAGTTCGTCCACCTTCTTGGGAAGCAAGTTTACGTTCCCCATGATGACGGAGGGAACAGAGGGTCTGGCCCGAAAACGGCTGGTGGCTCTAGTCGTTAGCCAGTTGTTGTTTACCCCCTCGGCTCCCCCTGTACCTCCGCTGAAGCTCAGCAGGGATGAGATTGCGAACCCAAGATTCTCCTCTGACCTTCAAAGAGAGAACCTGCTCTTCAGAGTAACTCAGCGCAGTACTGTCCATAGTGATGAGAAGTTGTATTACTGTTGTTTTAGTAGAATCTATTCTTGTATGTTTTTGTCATTTTATAAATGAACCAAAGCAGCAGTAGCACTCCTAATTTCATTGTTTTGTATAGTATTATATTGTATTGTATTGTATTCTATTCTATTCTATTCTATTCTATTCTATTCTATTCTATTCTATTCTATTCTATTCTATTCTATTCTATTTTTTGTATTCTATTCTATTTTACTCTATTTTACTCTATTCTACTCTATTGTATCCCATTCTACTTCATTTTACTCTGTTCTATTCTACTCTACTCTACTCTGTTCTAATCTACTCTATTCTACTCTGTTCTATTCTATTTTACTCTATTCTACTCTACTTTACTTTGTTCCATTCTATTCTATTCTACTCTATTCTACTCTATCCTACTCTACTCTGTTCTACTTTGTTCTATGTAATTCTATTTTATTCTATTCTACTCTACTCTGACCTGTTCTATTCTGCTCTACAGTATTCTGGTCTATTCTACTGTACTCTTTTCTATTCTGTTCTGTTTTATTCTATTCTACTTTATTCTATTCTATTTTACTCTACTTTGTTCTGTTCTGTTCTATTCTATTCTATTCTACTCTAGCTGATGCAGGAAAAAAGTTGAACAAATTGTTGATGTAAAGAAAAACACGACGGGCCTTTAAACAATGTAGCACCATATTTTGAATACATTAAAATATGACCCATGTATGGTGACGTGCATCTGTAAGTATAAGTACTAGTACTACGAATACCATTACTATGAATACTAGTACTACAAATACTCGTACTATCAATACTAGTACTGTGAATACTCGTACTGTGAATACTGGTACTATGAACACTAGTACTAAGAACACTAGTATAGTACTTTATTAATAATAATAATAATAATAATAATAATAATAGACCTTTATTGTCCCACAGTGGGGAAATTTTTGATACTAGCAATACAAACTACGTAGTACTACGAATACTAGTACTAGTATCACTAGTACTATGAATGCTGGTACTAGAAATACTAGTCATACGAATACTGGTACTATCAATACTAGAACTATGAATACTAGTAGTACGGATACAAGTACTACAAATACTAATAATATGAATAACAGAGTGGTGGAAAGTTTTTAATACAATAAAATAATATAAATAAAACAATAAAATCATATAATAAAATAATATCATTTCATCAACCCAAAAATCTAGAGTGTGTGTGTCAAGTCTTTCAGCACTTGAGAGAAACGGCCCCAGGAAGTCTCGAGGTCATGAAAGATTCTACAAGAATCGAATCTGTTTTTAGAAATGTTTGCGTAAATGTCAGTATCTGTTAATAATTTTGTGTGCACTAAATGTCCGCGTGACTGATTAGGTTATGTCCTCAGCCTTGTGAAACTGTCGACTAGATGTCTCTGCTAACTTCTTGAGGTCATGATGTACCTACTGAAACTGGGGGAAAGATTAGTGGAGAGCAGAGGGAATGAAGTTAAACAACTGATTCACACCTCCCATAGTTACGCCTTTAGAGTATAAAAAGATATGTGATCCATTTCCTAGTTGGTACTTGAAGTTTTCCTGTATCCAGAATATTCTGCAAAAACAACACCTCAAATGGACCATTCATCGTCTCCAGAGCTCTCATCATGATTAGATAAGTATTTGTTGAACTTGTCTGTTTGTTGAACCTGTCTGTCTGTCAATATCATCAATGATGTTAACGGACTCATACTCAACCTAGTGATGATATTACTGCACTGCTACTCAACTTTGGTTTGAATTGACAAAATAAATATCTTGTGTTTAATACACTGTCTTGTCTTACGAGAAACGAAACCCCACCACAATAGTACTATCAATACTAGTGCTACAAATACTAGTAATACAAATACTAGTACTATGAATACTAGTACTATGAATACTAGTACTAAAAATACTAGTACTGAGAATTTTCCCACTATGAATACCCGTACTAGTAGTAAGAGGACTAAAATTGTTGACCCACACGGACTCTGTGGTGTTCTTTGTCACAGGTTTCCACTGTCTTTTCTGGAGTCATTCTTTTACCATAATGAGACGAGGTGACTTGTAAACCTTCACACTGACCAGTTTCGGGGGTTTTATTTATCCACTCTTTCTGCTGAGGGTTTCTAAAAGACGTTTTCACTCAGGGTCTGAAGCCGACAATTAATATCTGCTCTTAATCTTTCTGTTTCCTTCCCCCTCCGAGCACCTTGAACAGGACCTCCGGCCATCTCTCTGATTAAACTTCATAATTAGCTCTGTGTGTGTGTGTGTGTGTGTGTGTGTGTGTGTGTGTGTGTGTGTGTGTGTGTGTGTGTGTGTGTGTGTGTGTGTGTGTGTGTGTGTGTGTGTGTGATTTTTATCATAGTTTTGAGGACATTCTTCTCTTCTCCAATCATCAGCCGGCTCCCTGCAGGCAGACGCTAATTAAAATCAATAGTCTCCTCAGACTGACACTGAAGGTTCAGCTGCCATGAAGCAACAACAAACTTGACCATCATCAGTCTCACATTAGTAAAACACAACTTCAGGGATAAATTGTTGTACACATCTGTTACTGATGAATAAAATCGCAGTTTAAAGCCGGTTCTGTGTTAGTTGATGAGGTCTGGGGTCAACCAGAGGGTCTTTGCTACCTTGGAAGGGTGAGAAGGATGAGGGGGGAGGACAGGAGAAAGAGAAGGTCAGAGGGACCTTGTTGACCTGAAGATGTGCTCCTAGATAACACACAAAACCTTTACAGCGGTAGCTGCTTCTGTGATGCTAGTGCTGGCTGCATGGACCTGTGAGACACGTTGGTGCGTGAACATCCTCAAGTCCTGCGTGGACATCAGAACTGAATGGTTCCAGGGTTGTCAGAGGTTCCTGGGATCGCTGTGTCAATCTGAGGTGCATCGACATGGTTCCATGAGTGAGGTGGCAGTCATGGAAACATGACACCAGTGATGGTGTGTGGTGTGTGTGTGTGTGTGTGTGTGTGTGTGTGTGTGTGTGTGTGTGTGTGTGTGTGTGTGTGTGTGTGTGTGTGTGTGTGTGTGTGTGTGTGTGTGTCTGCTGTGTTAACAGTGGGATGGTGTCAGTGATAGAAGCGCAGCAGAGTTTAGTCCAGCAGCTTCTTCCTGTCCATCCATCATCAACAGAAACACACCACCAAATAGACACATTCATCAAAGCCTCTGCAGATGGCAACACACACAGAAACACACACCACCCCTACAGTAATGGTGCAACACACACACAGTCAGACACACTGCACCCCCCGTTAAATAGTGTTGTGGTTGGCAGACATGTGTGTGATGAATTGTGTGTCTCTACCAGACTTCTGAAAAGTTAATTTTCTAAAGACTGCAGCCCATTGGAGAGGAGAGGAGAGGATGGGGGACCGGTCAGTGTGTGTGTGTGTGTGTGTGTGTGTGTGTGTGTGTGTGTGTGTGTGTGTGTGTGTGTGTGTGTGTGTGTGTGTGTGTCGTCATGTCTGGTGGGAACAGGAGGTGGTGTGTATCGTGCTTTGGAATGTTTTCCATCTACTCTCAGGTTGTTGGATGAAGACATGGTCAAACATACACACACGTGTCCCTCAATCTGCATGTTACACACAGCCTGATGACAACTGTGTGACTCCATAAACCTGGTGTGTTTCTGTTCTTCTGTGAGGTAAAAGCACTTCAGGAGACTAAACAGTGTAAAACTTTACACGGGGCTCCAGAAGATGAAGATGAAGATGAGTGTAATCCTTTGAACTCAGCTGCTGTTGGGTAGAACTCCTCTGACAAGGATGGAGGTCCAGGCTACTGAACCCCCCACCCCCACCCCCCATCTGGACACCACAGCTGCAGCAATGTGGATGCGGTCGCACCGTTCACGCCACTGTTGTTGCTGTCTTGTCCGTGAGCGTCCATCATGTCATGCATCATAAAGACAACAGGTAATCTGTCAGTAAACCAGAAGATAGGTGTGGATGCTGAGGTTCACACCTGTCAACACCTTCTGGTGGTAGAGTTTTGTCTGGTTCTGGGTTCACTTGTCTCAGCTCTCTGTAACAAAACACATTTCACCTGAAATAGGTTCAATTGACAAGCATGGGTTCTGTTCCTGGGCTCCACAGAAAATAAGATGAGAATAGAAACACGTCATTTGGGAGTTCTTAGGACATGACAGTCACATCAGTTCAGAGCAACAGTTTGGAAACCCTGCTCTAAACCTCCTGGCAGCTCCGTTAAGGTAAAGGTCACCATCATACAGTAACCACCTGCTGACAGGAACACACACGTATATACACACACATATACACGCACACATATACATACACATACACACACACACATATACCAGAATACACACATATACACAAGCACACACACACATGCACAAGAACACACATACACCAGCATGCACACATTAAAACAAGCATACATATATACACATATTTATATTTTAGTTATAGTTTAGTATATAAATCCTGTTTATCTATATATCTATCTATCTATCTATCTATCTATCTATCTATCTATCTATCTATCTATCTATCTATCTATCTATCTATCTATCTATCTATCTATCTATCTATCTATCTATCTATCTATCTATCTATCTATCTATCTATCTATCTATCTATCCATCTATCTATCTATATACACAAGCACACACACATATACACAAACATGTGCATGTATGCGTACAGTTTGTTCGACAGATATCCAGAAACTCTAGCAGTCTGACTGCTGGAGACAGCGTTGTAGTTGTCAGTGTTGTGGTTGTCAGTGTTGTGTTTGTCAGTGTTGTGTTTGTCAGTGTTGTGGTTGTCAGTGTTGTGGTTGTCAGTGTTGTGTTTGTCAGTGTTGTGGTTGTCAGTGTTGTGGTTGTCAGTGTTGTGGTTGTCAGTGTTGTGGTTGTCAGTGTTGTGGTGGTCAGTGTTGTGGTTGTCAGTGTTGTGGTTGTCAGAGTATGAGGAGCACCAAACTGTGTTCCCTTGACATTGTGTTTTGGTTTGTTAAATGTCTCTTCTTCATTCGAACAAATGGAAACGGTCCAGTCCTCCCAGACAACATTAAACTACACCGTTACCCTGGTCCTGAACCCTGAAGGGACATTCAGGACGGCAAAGGGTGAACTGAAGGGTAATGGATTTAGAGTTTAATGAGGGTTGATCAGAAGTTACGTGTTTGTTTGCTCATTAGTTTGTAAGCAGGATGTCTTAAAGAGTTGTGTTCATTCTGTAGGGAGGAAACGGGGGAATCTCCTGCAGCCTTGGGGAGGTTTGTGCTCAGAGCTCCTCTCATTTGTTGGTTGATTGGCTGTTAGCACGGTTCTTCTTCCTTTCTTTTGTGCGTGGGGGGGGGGGGCTTCTCCACGTGTATACCTCTAGTTATCTGATGAGGAAGCCACAAAGGACAGAAATAAGAGAGTGAAACTTCTCTTTTTGTCTTGTGTTTAATAAAGTTCATGTTGGACACACACACACACACACACACACACACACATTATGAAAATTAGCTGGTCAGCCTGCGGTGTGTGCCTTTATGTGTGTGTGTGTGTGTGTGTGTGTGTGTGTGTGTGTGTGTGTGTGTGTGTGTGTGTGTGTGTGTGTGTGTGTGTGTGTGTGTGTGTGTGTGTGTGTGTGTGTGTGTGTGTGTGTGTGTGTGTGTGTGTACATCTGACAAAGTGCAGCTATTATCCCCTCTGACAAAAACCTCTGAGGGCAATTTCAGAAATTATTTTAACAATGAAGCACGCCAAATGTCAGCATTCACTAATTATGTTTATGCTAATTGTTAATTAGTGTCTTAATGGGATGATCTTAATTAACAAAAGGTTTGCTGCCGCTGGCAACAGGGCTGCCATAAAGGAGATTTAATTGCTGTGCAGTACTTGATGAACAGGAATTTATTGGGCATTT
>NC_090785.1:19445000-19530000 GCF_040054535.1 Antennarius striatus | reverse complement strand
AGGATACTGCAAAACTAGTATTCGTCTCACTTGGATGGTTCATTTGATCAGGGACAAGCTCACAGTTTGTCACAGCCTGGCACAAAGCTAGACAAAGGAACGAAAACTGCTTTAATATACATAAATAAAAATCCATAGTAGACATAGCTCTGACAAACATTGTTCCATGCCTAAATTATTGCTGATGTTGATATGCACTTGCACTGAGTTTACCATTGAGAGAATAACACTGAATCGTTTAAATGGAGAAAAAAATGACCCACGAAAAAGAATGACTGAATGGGGAGGAAGCAGTTAATGAAGGTTGCTATCTGAAGGCTGCTGCTGTATCTGTGTCATCTGTGGAGACAGCTGCATTGCAAATAACTGAGGATGTTGAGTTGCAGAACCAACACCCGCTTCAGGAAAAACATCAATACTTGTCAAATACACAAGTCAGACACATATTTCCCTACAAAGCATGGAAATGTGAGGCAAAAGTAATACATAATGTATAATAATATCTGCAATGAGTGTGTAGCTGCTGAATTACTGCAGAGACACCTGATAGGTATAAATAAGAAACTGGGAATAAAGTCACACACAAATAATAGGCATTAACCAGAGAGTAGTGTTGTGATGTGGGGATCAGAAAGTGTATTTGTCCATTCTGTGATGAAGAAAAGAGAATAAGAGCTGATGATAATGTTGACAGCCAGACCCATGTGGTTCTCCTGTTTTCTATGGTCAGGGGATATAGCAGGATTTCTCTTCATTGTAATTAAGTGGGAGATAACCTAAAAGGCTTTTTTTTTAATCCAGTAGGGCTGCCAAACAGTCTCCTGTGTCACAAACTGCAATGGAGAGGGTTATTCCTAACTCATTGAATTTGTTGATAGACATACATGAAAATCACTTTAAACATTAAAATGTCTTATTGTCATATCATACATTAAAAACAAAATCTGACTCAGTACAACTTAATAAAGAAAATAATGCAAGAAAGAGTTCTGGAGTGTCCTTTGGATTTTCATAGATTCATATTTTTTGGGTTATTTTTGGTTATATCGTTATCAAGTTACCAGGCTAGAATTAAAAATGCTAGCAATTAGAGCTGCTACGTTTGGGAACAGGGAGCAGATAGATGTCTCATGTGTCAAACTATATCAGCTCTGAATCTGTTGGTGACTTTAAATTTAAAACAAGCCCCTCATGAATGGTCATTTAATTAACCTTGTCAGGCATATCTGCAGTAATCTCCAATCTAATTTAATCTGTTAATTTAAAAATCCCCTTAACGAGGCCATCCCCCAAGCCAATCAAATGTCAGGTAGAAAAGCATTAAGGACTTTGTTAATTAGAGCTGTCAGGAAATAACCAAATATGGACAAAGGGGGGGGGGGTCCTTTCATCACTTTCTTGAGAGAATTAATATTTCTGTAGGAATCACCTAATGTCATGTGAATGAATGTGTGGAATACATACAGTTAGGTAAAGATAGACAGAAACGAGAGAAATAAAACAGGAAGAGGGAAAGACATTTCGTTTATTCAGAGTGATCAAATACGTCTCTTTCCCCGCTGGCAGCTTCATTTCCGGTGAAACAGGAAATTGAGCCTCAGCATTCTGGGAAGTGATCCTCCATCTCATATTTATCAAATAATATTCAGTCACTCAGGGAGAAAGAATGTCAAACTCTATCGTAAATCACCACATGGCTCTCTGCGGATCTCAGACAAGTTTAATATGGGCTCGCAACAATGAAAGAAAAATAATATAATGAAACAATAATACTGTAATCTACATTTTCTTTAACTTTTATATTAATTTCCTTCTTTATTGAAGTGGCAATAATATTCTGAAAATAGATTATATTTTTATTGGACAGCTGCTCTCTGTGATGACTTGTCCTCGTTGGCGCGTCTGTGCATCTACTTTACTGTTGAAGCTCAAGTTTATGAGCATGAAGACACTCAAATCCCAATAGTGTTGACATTTCAGAAGAGAGTGAAAAGCTCACTGAAATATATGAATACAAGGTTTTTGGTTCGACTTTTGGGGACCTGGAAGATCAAACTTTGTCCTAATCACTTTTACAGTCTTTCAAAACTTACTCCCAAATATAATATGAATAAAAGTCCAACAAGTTGATTCTGAAGTTAATTCTGTTTTGCTCCAAGAGGAGCAAAAGAAATAATTAGTTTGAGGCAGGAGCTCTGTAAATAGACCAAATGTAGGAGTGAACAGCCTCCCAGGTTACAGCTGAGCTGCCCACTTACCCACACATGGATGTGTGTTTGACTTCAAAACATGAATGTCTATGTTTGTGTGTGGAAGTGTGTGTCCGTGTGTGTGCATGTGCATGTGAGCACCATCTGTGTTCCCACGTGCAGCTGCGCTCCTTTGGGACCCAAGTGTACAAACTCAGCTGTTACCTTGACAACCCCATCCACTCCACACACCCCATACCTGTCAACATATATACAGCGCTAATACTGATGCTACTGCTACTATAACTACTACTAGTAGTAGTAGTAGTAGTAGTACTATTATTACTACTATGATTGATGATGCTACTACTACTGCTGCTATTATTAGGATGACAACTGATACTACGATACTGCTACTATTACCATCATTACTGGACCAATATAACATGGGTTGCATTGATTAGTACAAGAATTACACTTGGTTGTGACCTAAAATTGAAACTATGGTGTTAGTTCAAACTTTCTTAAGTATAACATATAGGATGTATATGTTGCCCCATTCACTTAGACCATGGGCCAATTTCCACATATAGATGAGTTAGTGGGTTTAGACTATTAGTACGATGTTTTCATTATTATTTTTATCTTGTTTCTAATCATTTGAAACAGAAAACAAACCTGCTTCCCGTGAGTGTATGGAAGGAGTATGTATTACAAACAGCAATTCAGAAAAGCCGCATGTAACATACAGCAATTTATGCTAACAACCACCCAGAGGAATGTCATTTTCATAGATGCAGAATGCAGTATTTTACAAAATTGCGACAAATTGCATTGGAGATATCAATTAATTTCTTGTTCAGGACAAATGTTCTTCTTCTTTTCCTTTCGGCTTTTCATTTCAGGGGTCGCCACAGCGAATCAGTTGCCTCCATCTAACTCTGTCTTCTGCATCCTCTTCTCTCACACCAATGACCTTCATGTCCTCTTTCACTACATCCATAAACCTCCTCTTTGGTCTTCCTCTAGGCCTCCTGCCTGGCAGTTCAAAATTCAGCATCCTTCTACCAATATATTCACTATCTCTCCTCTGGACATGTCCAAACCATCTCAGTCTGGCCTCTCTGACTTTATCTCCAAAACCTCTAACATGTGCTGTCCCTCTGATGTACTCATTCCTGATCCTATCCTTCCTGGTCACTCCCAAAGAGAACCTCAGCATCTTCATCTCTGCTACCTCCAGCTCTGTCTCCTGTCTCAGTGACACTGTCTCTAGACCAAACAACATCGCTGGTCTCACCACAGTTTTGTACACCTTTCCTTTCATTTTAGCTGAAACTCTATCACACATCACACCTGACACTTTCCTCCACCCGTTCCATCCTGCCTGTACACGCTTATTCACCTCTTTTCCAACACTCTCCATTGCTACGGACTGTTGACCCTAAGTACTTAAAATTCTCCACCTTCTTGAGCTCTTCCCCGTGTAACCTCACTCTTCCACTTCTCAATCACACACATGTACTCTGTCTTACTGCGGCTAACCTTCATTCCTCTCCTTTCCAAGACAAACCTGCACCTTTCTAGCTTTTCCTCTACCTGTTCCCTGCTCTCACTTTAGATCACAATGTCATCTGTAAACATCATAGTCCATGGAGATTCCTGTCTAACCTCGTCTGTCAGCCTGTCCATCACCATAGCAAACAAGAAGGGGCTCAGAGCTGATCCCTGATGCAGTCCCACCTACACCTTGAACTCCTCTGTCACACCTACAGCACACCTCACCACTGTCTTACAGTCCTCATAAATGTCTTGCACCGCTCTAACATACTTCTCTACCACTCAAGACTTCCTCATACAATACCACAGTTCCTCTCTGGACACCCTGTCATAAGCTCTCTCCATATTTACAAAAACACACTGCAGCTCCCTCTGGCCTTCTCTGTACTTCTCTATCAACATCCTCAAAGCAAATACTGCATCTGTAGTACTCTTTTTTTTTGCATGAAACCATACTGCTGCTCACAAATGCTCACTTCTGCCCTTAGTCTAGCTTCCACTACTCTCTCCCATAACTTCATTGTATGGCTCATCAGCTTTATTCCTCTGTAGTTGCAACAACTCTGCACATCTCCCTTGTTCTTAAAAATGGGCACCAGCACACTTCTCCTCCATTCCTCAGGCATCTTCTCACTATCTAAGATCCTGTTGAACAACCCAGTCAGAAACTTTATTGCCAGCTGTCCTAGACATTTCCAAACTTCAGTACATATCATCAGTACCGACTGCCTTTCCACTCTTCATCCTCTTCAATGCCCTCCACACTTCATCCTGACTAATCTTATATATAGTATAGATCAGTCTCTCCCTCCTTACTGTCCAACCTAGCATACAAGTCATCATAAGCTTCTTGTTTGGCCTTTGCTACCTCTACCTTCACCTTACGCTGCATCTCCCTGTACTCCTGTCTACTCTCCTCAGTCTTCTCAGTGTCCCACTTCCTCTTAGCTAACCTCTTTCTCTGTATACACTCCTGTACCTCCTCATTCCACCACCAAGTCTCCTTATCTACTTTCCTTCCAGATGACACACCAAGTACTCTCCTACCTGTCCCCCTGATCACATCACCTGTAGTTGTCCAGTCATCTGGAAGCACCTCC
This sequence comes from Antennarius striatus, assembly GCF_040054535.1. Taxonomy (NCBI): domain Eukaryota; kingdom Metazoa; phylum Chordata; class Actinopteri; order Lophiiformes; family Antennariidae; genus Antennarius; species Antennarius striatus. Next base: position 19,525,151 of record NC_090785.1, on the reverse strand, counting down.
TGACCACCCAGAGCCTGTCTTAGCTCCTTCCTCCTTCCTTCCTCTTCATCTTCTTCACCACCAAAGTCATCCTACACACCACCATCCTATGCTGTTTGGCTACACTCTCACCTACCGCTACTTTGCAGTCAAATCTACTGAGTTAAATTTTAATATTCTAGTTTTCTGAGCCTGATTGTTCTCAGATGTATGAATTATTGGGATGTATGTTCTAATTCATGGGGAGGTGTAGGTTTCCTATTTATGCTGGTTCTCTGTGGCAGGATAAGGCTGATGAACCCTCCATCTGGTATCCACACACTGCTCATTCTAATGGAGGTTATGTGTAACACTGCTGCAAACCCACATGTCTCTCACAGTTGGATGAGATACAGAACATGTCCATATACAACCAAAATGTCCACTAATGTACATTTTGGGAAATTTCTTCATCAAATTTTACCTTTCAATTCAAAAGGCCTGATCCTGACCACAGTCCATGCCTTTGACTTAACATATTATTTCATTTTATTCATTCATATTCATTTCAGTTTAATGTCTTCTCTTCAATAGGTGGTCATGTTACAGGTTGTTTTGTCAATCAGATCAATTAAGAGGGGTCTGTCCCAGTGAGAATGATGGAGTCAGTGCATACCCTCTTCAGGAGTTTCTCTGAAAATCATTTTAAATTGTAGCATATCAATATTTATCTTTGTCCCTTTGGTAATTCACCTGAGCTTGAGTTTAATTTGAACTCATTTTATGCTTCTTTAAATTGAGATATTTTGTTTAAAAATAACAGTGGACAATATCAGGTAGTCATGGTGATAAAACCAACTCCAGCCTCTCACCTCACTTTGGAAGCATGAGCGTCAATTCAAGGATTTAGTTCAAATTCTTTCATTAATAGGGGTATAAAACAATTTCTGACTAGGTATCTCAAAATGAAGATAAAGATAACTGGTTTTGACTCTGGTTCATTGAGATTGTTTTGTTTAGTTTTGATTTGTTTTTGTTTCAAAAGCTGTATCTGTAGGAATGGAATAATCAGCTCTTTGTCATGTTGATAGCAAACAGAACCGCCTCATCTGCATTAAAAGGACAGGAAATGATTGTATCATTTGAATTGTATTATTTATAGGTGTATTGTTTAAAGTACATAATTAAACAAAAGTTTTGGTGGTAATGAAAAAAAAACCCACAATGGTCACCAAAATCACTAGAAACTAACCAAAGTAACAGAAAAATAATTATTTTGAAGATTAAACAATAAAAATCAGACATTACATTGGAACTGTCGTGTAACAGAATTATTTTAAAAAAATCAAAATGATGGATTTATCGTCAATTTTCCTCTTGTGGCCACATTCAGGAAGGTTGGTTACAGTCCCGTGGATCTTAAACTTTTGAATAATATGTGCCAGTGTTGTCACAGGGACATCAAGCTGCTTAGAGATTGCCTTGTAGCCTTTACCTATAACATGCTGGTCTATAATTTTCTTTCTAAGCTCCTGAGACAACTCTCCTTTGATTTCTGCTGTCCATGTCCAGTGCTGTACCACACCCTGTCACCAAACAGCACAGTGACTATTTGTCATCCTTTAAATAAGCAGACTGACTACTTATGAGATTCAACACACCTGTGATGCCAATTACAGAACACACCTGAGTTATTCATGTCCCTCTGGTCGATTTTATTTCAATCTTTTACAGAGGTATCATCATGTTTGTCCATACAGACGCCACAATTAAACAATGTGCCTACACACGCCTTGTCTGGCTGCAGCTAGCTATCATAGCAGCTCGTATCACTGCCACATAAACAAATTAACACGAGAAGATCAGAAGGTAAACAGGAGATAAACATCACTCAGCCTCCTTCAAATCAGTCGTGTACCATGATAGTGCCTTCTTTAATGGTCTTCGGTAACATTTACCTCAATGCGTCAGCACCCATACACCTCCAATGTCACTTTCTCTCAGCCAAGAAAGGTTATATTAGTACCTCTACTGAAGATAAATCAAATTTACCCACGTACCCTTTTTTTTTCCCCCTCATACTGCTGTGGACGACCATTGATGTCCCGTAGTGAATTAACTGTTGAGTTAACTCCTTCTGTTTGTCCCTAGTATCTTAATTAATCTGTTTAGAATCCATCTGTAAAGGTCTTTACACGGTTCGATCTAGCCATCAAATGAACACATATCCATCTCGGCACTGGAACACACAGGCTCAGCCATTCTCCCGACAACAGAGAAAGACCAAGGAAAGGGACAATTCAATTCAATAAAGTTTATTTAATGCTAATCTTAGTGTTAAGTAGGCCAAGGTTTAATGAGAGTCTGAATCACAGTCCATAAATCTATTAACTTGGGATTTTTCTTGTCATATGAACTCGTCAACTGATGTAAGATTCACTCAGTGTGTGTGTGTGTGTGTGTGTGTGTGTGTGTGTGTGTGTGTGTGTGTGTACGTGTGTGTGTGTGTGTGTGTGTGTGTGTGTGTGTGTGTGTGTGTGTGATTCATTTCTCTCATTAAGGATTGTCCTACTACTTCTGTCCTCCAAGTCTTTGCCTGTTGGTTGTCCATTCCTTTCTTCACAAACAAAAAATTGTTCTGATCATTATTGTTCTGTGTTTATATTTAACATGCATACATGTTAAAAGTAGACATGAATTACTTCCTGTCAAACATGCAGGTTATCACAGCCACTCAAAAGACCTGTTCAGACATAACCACCATCTTTGCAGCCTTTCATTTCACCCCGTTCTGCATGAATATTAGGTGGACAGGTCTGTGACGTTCTCATTAGATATGCATAAGGCTCAAACTGAAAGATGTGGAGCAGATAGTTAGCAGCTAAGAAAATCAAACAAAAATGACTTACAACTGGGGAGATGTCATGTAATTAGAAGACAAGATCAAACACCATGTAACAGGGAAGTAACGTCATGCTAATCCATTCATTACAAAGCAAAGCTTGATGCATGTTAGACATCAGACTCTGGTATGGCTGTGTTAAACATCATCTTCTGCTCATGGAGCCCCGGTGTGCTTGTTAAAATAAGACAGTGTAGTGCTTATGTTTTACCCCCTGAGCAAACAAAGACTTTGTAGGGAAGGAGAACTTTTTTTCGACGGTGCATGAAACCTGTGAGGAAATGTTTTTGGATTTAATAATAGCGATGCAACGAAAACAGTTCTCAATGCTGCTGCAGAGGCACGAAATGGAACACAGCCGTGGTGTCAAGCGGCACTCTCTAAAGAGCAGCGAAACGGGGCAAAGAAATAATTTTCCGTATTTGTTATGCATGTGATATTGATATAATCATCAGCTCAGAGGGTGACGAGCCTCTGGCTCTCCCATTGGCTTCCCAACTTCAAGATCAGTTTATTTTCATCTTGTTGGGGTTCACAGCTAATTGCTGCTAGCTGCTTTTAAAAAAAAATATTGACAGCTCAGCGAACACATCATCATAAAATATATTGTTATTAATCTTGCTGACTCACTCATTTTAAAGACATGTCAATTTGGTGCTGTTAGGCCACTGCTCAGGGACAGAGATGTCCAACCATTCTGTCTGAACTCTTGTAGAGGTTGGTGAAGTGCCGTGAAGGGGCTACATTCCCCTCTTGAGTAAGCAGTTTGAAAAGAGCTGTATGGAGAGATGTGATTTCACAATGCAATGCTGTAAGCAAAATCTTTCAATGCAAATGTGTGGATAACAGAGAGGAGCAGTAGTAAAAGTTCAGAAACAGCAAGCAGAATCTTATGGAGAAGAGAAATACATAAGGACGATTGAGGTGGCACAGAGGTGGAAACGGGGTAAAAGCAGGAAAGAAATAGGAGTAGAATTTCAATTGGTGAGAAGAAACAAGTGAAAAGCAAGGACAGGGCAGGGAAACCCAAAGAGTGACAAGTGATTGGGCCTAATGATGTGAAAAGTAACTACAATAATTACAGGAGAGGAAGAAGAGAAGGCAGACCATGTCATAAATTCCCCTCCCTCTACCGATCTTTGGACAAAGTGATGTAAATGCAGCACGGCAATGTATTTTTGGATGGCAGCTGGGTTTGTACTGCAGCAATTAATGTGACATTTAAACATTTACACATCCATGTGTGAATGAAGTGAGATGTTATAAAATTTGTCAGGTTCGTACTTTTTCTTGCCAGGCACAGTTAGATTTGAATAAAAACTCCATTCATTCATTTAAAACATTTTTGTTCACAAACTTTTGTTGGAAACTTGCTAAAACTATTACATTGTTAAATAATTACTTTAAAACACCATAATAAAACATATTAAAACACACTTTAGAATATTTTTTTTCTTTTCACATAGCATAGTTGATGCAGTAAGAGTTGAAACTGTGTCAACAATATTGACCAGACTAATCACTACGTATTTATATCAGTATAACATAACAAATTAATAAACAGTTTTTAATCCCCATTATCAGTTTCCTTTTATGCTCATTGATGTACTGGCAAAATCAATGAGCAGTGAGGCTAAACAAAATATGTACATTTATGTGTTGTAAAACCAACACTGCACTGAAAGATGCTAAAAGGGTTTGCAAGCAGGGTAGCAGAGATGCTGAGAGATGAGAAATCCTGACAACTTGTGTAGGGATTGGAAATAATTGCTAAAGATGACTGAGTGGAAAGAATCAAGTCCAGTGAAGCTCAAAAATTATTTATACTCCCAACCTTCATTTATACAAAAATGGTTAGGAATTTTGGTACAAAGATGCCAAAAAAATTTTTGTTCTGAAAATGTGTTTCTCAATTCTTTCAAATTTGTGCTGCTGTATCAAAAAAATATATGGTCCATCTCTGCTGTATGAGGCTTTTGATTAATGAACTCACACACAAAAACATACACACGTGCATGCACACACAAACACACACGCACACACACCAAACACCACACATTGCATGCCACATAGCAGTCGAGAAAGTTGATGATTGTAATCACTATAACACGCTGAGAACACAAACACACCCTCAGGGTGCTAATCAATTAGTGTGGAGAGCATACACACAGACACACACACACACACACACACACACACACACACACACACACACACACACACACACACACACACACACACACACACACACACACACACACACACACACACACAGGGACATACACAAAATCCAGCTAAACTAATTTTACTCTGATCCACAGGCTCTTTTTTTCTCTCCTGGTTCTGCAGTGTGTGTGTGTGTGTGTGTGTGTGTGTGTGTTTACAGAATGCTTCAACACTTCGGCAATACAGCCAATAAAAACACACAAATGATTGCAGACTACCTTGCCTCCAGTAGACAAACAGAGGGTCTCTGTCTGCTCCTAATAATCACAATAATTGATGAAGCCAAAAATCATCTGACATCACTCGGAAGGGATGATTAGCCTGTGACCAACTGATCTTGCTCCTTCTGAAAACAGTATTTAAGGTGTTAACTAATAAAAGAACACACACACTGAATTCTCCACATCAAATGCTCATTTTCAGTCTAATGTCTAAAAGTTAAATATACGTATTAACACCCAGTTCAAGTGTTTGTCTAACAGATAATGTACATAGTGGCATTCAGTGTTGGTTCTAGATTGTGCTGATAGAGCTATCATTATGATAATGCTGAGGTCGATCATAATTACGTGCTAATCGACTGCCTAATGATGTAACGCTTGTTGCATGTTCATTACTACTCCATCATCACCACACAGAGCTGTAATCACAGAGTGATGCTTTCAAGGTCTGAAAGGAGGGAATCTGAGCATAAAAGTGGATATTGAATTTGTCCTTAAATATGTTTTTGTGTGTGTGTGTGTGTGTGTGTGTGTGTGTGTGTGTGTGTGTGTGTGTGTGTGTGTGTGTGTGTGTGTGTGTGTGTGTGTGTAACCGTCTAACAAAACTTATTCCTTCTAGCTCTTGCAATACAGGATAAATTGATGTTGAAGTTACTGGTTTTCATTAGCAGTAATGAAATGTTTTAATTGAGGATTGGACATAAATTCATGGCTCTAAAATACTCTGAGTCAACCTATAAATAGAAGGTTTTATACACAGATAATAACTATTTCAAGGCATGAGATCCAATTCTGCAATCAGAGCCATAACGGACTGAAGTTACATATCAACACAAGCGTTGCAGGGTAACAAATCACAGTCATGCAATGGGATGCAGGTGATGCAGGTGAAAACATCCAGGACAGGACAGACAGCCGTAGAGGGAGGTAGAATATGTAAGATCCTTAACAGATGAGTGAGTTACAAAATGAGACAGGAAATGTAAAATAAAAAGTGAGTGGATGAAATACGACCTTAAATATGTTGACGAGATGTCTCACGACTCCCGATGCAGGAGGCTTCCTTTGATGAAGGCAGGGAGACTATAAAGGTGTGGAGATGGAGGTGTTGGATTAATGACAGTGTACTTCATCAGAGAGTCTATATCTAACCATACACACACAACTATTCTATGTGTGTGTATGGTGAAGTTAAAACAATCATCACAAAAGCATGCTAAGACGCTTTCGGTTATGTTGGCCAGTAGTACCAAGAGCACCCAGGATGAAGCAGCACAGGACCAACTCTGTATTTAACCCTATAATTTTGTTGTACTATTCTATAATAACAAGCAAAGCTTCTTCTTTCTTTATATGCATGCTTCACTGCAACACTTTAGATGATGTTTTCTTGATAAACAGAATGATAGCACACACAGGCTTTCAATAATCTATCACCTTACCAGTATCATCTTGTGAGGCTGACAAATCGGTTGCTCTCCCTGCTGGTTTGTGTGCTGAAGGTCTCTCACAATCTCATATAAGTCTCTGTGCAACAAACAGAGATTTATTTTACCAGAATGTTCCATTGTTAACCTCATCTACATTGCTGACAATACAGTAAAACTTTTGTGGCATTGTCATGGTGTGGATTTTCCTTAGTGCCTGTTTAGTTCCACTGCAGTTGGAATGGTTTGTGTTTTGTCTGCATTGTGACACTGTTGTGTTTTGTGTTGCAGGCATGCCACTTAGCCTGGACTGCAAGGCATTTTTTGGCTACAGTGGAGAAAACAGAAGGCCCATTATCTACTGGATGAAAGGAGAAAAGTTTGTTGAAGAGCTAGCTGGACACATTAAAGAAAGTGAAGTCAGGTAAATATGTCAGCTCCTATAATGACTGTTATTTATTCCAATAAGCCTTTTCTGGAAAAAAAATACAAAAACTGTAGAAAATACAGATTGAAAGTAAACAGCAAACATATGTATTTGTTAATTACATGTTCTCATCGAGTTGTTTTTCACAAATCCTGCAAAAGACCTCAGCAGTATCCATTACAGCTTGTCAACTTTACAGCTTTCCTTTGTTAATTAATTTCTGAATAGGCTCAACTCCAGCTGCACTACTCGCACTGTCGGAATCTAATTTGCTCTCTTATGATTTACGAGTCATTGACAGACCTCTGACAGTTTTCTTCTCAACTTTCCTGAAGAATTATGAATACTAATAATAAAGTTAAATTGAATCCATTTTGTCACCTAGTGGGACTAATTACATCGGGCACTACTGGGAAAAGTCTGATTGTCTGCAGGGCATCAGATATGACTAGAACCCCCTGACGTATCGCTATGGAAACCATCCCAAAACTTGCTGTCTGACACTCTCAAGCGCAGCTGCACAGAGTAGTGGTTAATAAAGTGAAATTAATACTTCATTAAATTTTAAATTTACCTACATGTAAGGGGGAGGCTTCCTGCGGTGTTGAGGAACAATATTTGTAAATGTCAATACATTTTGAGTCGTTTTAGCTTTCCTGTTACATGGAGAGCAAAAGATTTAGTGTAATCCAAACATCAATCAACAAACCAGTTGGAGTCATGATAACTTGGCCTGCATTGTAAATCCTCTGTTAAAAAGTTTGATATTAGAGCAGGTCTGTAGGTATACTGCATAAGACCATGTAACCGTTGGCGACAACCCACACAACAATGGAACATCCACTTGCTGCGAATGGGCCTTCAATATATTAATCAGTCTCAACATCAAACCATAACTGTTTCTATGTTTGATGTCGCTACATTGACAATCTTGTTGTTTTCAACCTGACCACCAACGGACCTAATGGACCTACTTTCACTCATACAACCTACATTTGATTAAGTTGACTGATTCTTTATTAATAAACCAATGACAGCATCGAAACCTAACTTTAAACAATGGTGCAGCTTTTAGTACACTGCTGTTCAAAATTCTGTATGAGTCATTTTGAGTACAATAAGCATTAAATTACCTCCCCTGAGTTTAACGGATTAATTCACCAATAGTTGTCTGTAAAATGTTTAAACAAAGATTAAATTATCATTATAACCATAAAATATTCCTAAATTACCTCTTCATTTTCCCGCTGCGGCTCAGGGTCGTCCAATGATTCAAGATCAGTGGTTCGATTCCCGCTCCCCCCAAGTCATGTGTCGTTGTGTCCTTGGGCAAGACACTTTACCCTCCTTGCCTCCAATGAGGCACTCACTGGTGTGTAAATGTGTGTGATTGTTCCGGGGTTGGTCGGAGGGGCCATAGGTGCAGATTGTCAGCCACGCCTCCATCAGTCTGCCCCAGGGCAGCTGTGGCTACATACATAGTCTACCATCACCAAGTATGAATGAGGAGTGAATGAATAATGGATCCAATGTAAAGCGTCTTTGGGTGTCCAGAAAAGTGGTATATAAATCTAATCCATTATTATTATTATTATTATTATTATTATTATTATTATTATTATTATTAAAAGTGTGGATTAATACCCTAAAATGACTGTATTTCCTTTCCTTTTTTTAGTGTGGCTTTTAAAGACCCAAACCACTCTAACCTAAATATCTTGTCCTGTTTCATGTAATCAACTTAGCTCCTATTGAAGTGTTAATGTTTATCCGTTCGTAAAGGAAATTGTCTTGCACTACTTCCTTCACAGGGAGGATAGAGGACAGGGTAGGCTATAAAGTAGCAGTTGGAGCAGGGATGTTTTCAATGTCTTGCTCTAGGACACGTCAGCAGGAGGGCTTCCATTGGCTTTTTAAAAAGGCTCACTCCTCTGAAAATAGTGTAGATAAAGAGGGCAGGGGCACGTCTGAGTATTCACTGTTCAAACTTAAAACTAATCATGCCCCCTAATATTAGATGAACCTTTGCCTGATGAATTCCCCAACCTTGGGTCCAGTCTTCCATCCTCAGGCCAATCACACACCTATTTTAAATTCAACATTCACACTACAGCAGACAGACTCCTGCTGTGATGCTCATTAATCCATCCATGTTTAACTGCCACCACCCAGCCTACTGCTGCACCTGCCAATGGAGTGTGTGTGTCTCTGCCTGTTTGCCCAGGATCCAATACTGTTTCCATAATTATGTGAATATCCATAATGACCCTGTCTTGTTACCCTGCAGTCTGTCACAGAACTGTTGACACTCTCCCCATCATTATTAATACATTATCCACAAAAAGCAGCCAGCTGTGAGCAGGTGGGAAGGCAGGAAGTTTCACATTTTCTCTATACACCCAGCCTGCAAGTGCTTTCCATTGTAAAAGCTTCATCTGAAGATCTGATTATACCTTTTCTGAAGTTTTATTGGTCCAATGCCCAAAGAAATTATGTTTACTACCAAATCATTACTTTTACTGCAGTTGCTAGCATACTTTCATTGATGTATTGCTACTGAATATTTTGACATTCATTCATTCATTCATTCATAATTCCAACATTTTTGTACTTTTATTCAAAGGCAGCATTGGTTTATACGTGTCATGGTGAGGAGATGCTTCTCATCTGTTTAGTATTCACATTTGCGTCCACTCCAACTGCTTTCAAAGCCTCACTGTTTCATGTTTATTTAATAGAAGATTTTATCTGCAGCTGTATAAATCATTAGTTGTTACCATCTCCACTTTTTCAGCTGATTAAAATAACGAGTGTTAGTTTTGTATGCAGCATTTTAGTCACTTGGGTTAATTTGATCCAGATTCCCCATCAACAGAATCAGGGGACAATTCTGGTGTGGGCAGCTGTGTTATTGACTTTAGAGATCCATCAGAGCTGCCCTCCAAATCTCAAGCACGTTTAATATTTATGGGATGGGTGCTCACTGTAAATTGCTGTACATATTCTAGTCCTTGAAGCTAGTGTTTGCTAGAATGCTTTATATTGTTAATATAAAAGGGCAATGACCTAAAATAAAATTTTAAGTCATTCCATTACTTGCAAGCATGAATATGGTAAAATTAAATGAGTCACTGTGGCAGAGATAAAAACATTTGATATTCCTTTTCTCAAATGCAATGAAAAGACTGGTTACCGAGGCAATTAATGTATTCTTATTTTGCTAAATTGAGGTGCAGATGCTCCTGTCTTGGTCCCGAGTAGTGGACATGAGGTGTGTGTCGGCTTGAGCATTATATTACAGCAGGTTCGAAGTACGTGGGGATATTATATCTAAATAGAAAATAAACTCCAGAAAATTTCTTCTTACCAAGGCTGAGTTGAGTTCAGTAGAACCATTTTCAAGTAGTAGAAATGTCATTTTAGATATGGGGACAGATAGAGGAAGGGAAAGGACAACAAGAAAGGATGGAAGGACAGAGGAAGTTTGAAATGTGGCTAGATAAAAGCATGGAGAGTTTAGAAGAAAAGTGAGGATAAAAAAGAGAAGTGACAAACCTTTGGTCATGAATGTTAGTTACTACTTCCATCAGTGACTTCTGATGCTCTACTCTAGTGGAAACACACCAGAGACAACTTCCTCAAAAACAGGGGATGAAGGAGGATTTTAACATGTGGTCAAACTTCTATGAATGCAAGTTTGTGAATAAAAGCCTCAGCTAACAAGTATGATTCTTTTTCATATTGAACTTCTAACAGAAACACACTGAACTGAACTGCAACATGTCGCCTCATCTCTGCTTGCCATGACTGGATGGTGGCAACTCCTGTTGTCTTCAGTCCTTGTGTGTGTGGACTGCTGTAGGTTAACTCTGGGTACACTGTGTAAAGAGGAGGAACAATTCTGCTCTGTTTCTGACACTGATGCTGACTCTGCCCAGGATATGCTCATTATTTCTAGGGTCTCACTGTTGTCCAGTTTGGCTTTGCCAGTTACTCTAAGCTCCAACAATACTTCATACATTCTAAAGGCAGTTGTCTTTTTTCAGTCATCGGGTAGTCTTCTGTTCATTTCTTTCATATCTTTTATTGATTTCTTAATTATTTTCATAATAACTTGTAAACGTCTCTGTTCAAACAAACTCCGGGCTCTTTTGTTGTGCAGTCCCTGTGCTGAGTTACCCATGCACATGCCAATTTGTGATGCTTCCTGTAAGAGTGATTTATCCTGCTGCTCTGTGAAATTTAACAAGGACTTGGTATAGATTTGTGTTCATGTAGCTGCTTCAGACTCATTTGTAAAGAAAAAGGCCCCACCATTTTCAAATTGTTGATGAAAGCTGCTTCATTGTTTATTCATCAAATCTTTTCTACTGTATAATGTTCTTTCAACACATGAATACAAACTATTCCGTTGGCTTTGAGCTCAACTCTTTGTAGTCAGTTTTTAATTAAACTAGCAGTTCAGTTACATGTTTCTGGGCTTGCGCTAGCCATTCGCCACTTCGCCGTAGGCGAAGTAAATTCCAGATTGGCTACATGGTTTTTAGACTGTGTGGCCACAGTGGCGTTCTTATTTTTATGGAAAAAAGGCTAAAACTTATTACTTTTTTGCTCGCTCGCGGCGCTCGCTATTTCCGCTAGCGAGCGGTGCTAGCGCTGCTACTTCCGCTAGCGAACGGCGCTAGTGAAAATAGCGCCGCTATTTCCGCAAGCCGACGGAATTTAGCCGAAGCATGCCGAGGGAAATAGCCGAAGTGACCCAACCGCTCCCGATCATTAAACATGCACTCGGGTCATGACCTCCTCTCGTCCAATGAAAAACAAAAATATTGTTTTTTACAAGCTTGTGTTAAAGTCCTCATTAATAAACAAATGGTGAATGCTGAGAGGGGGGAGGAGTGGTGACAGACCAATCACAAGGTAAATGAAAGATATTATCAATACTTGTTTGTAGTCTTAGACTTTTGTTCCCTATGACCGGCAGGAATAACCAGCGATGCATGTAAATGTGTATTCACCTCGCTTGCTATTTTTCATGCCTTTTTAAATTGAAATGAAAAATCATGTTATTGAATTTTAAAAAATAAAATAAAAGAAACTATGGCATACCAATGGTGTTGGTGGCGGTCAAAATTAAAATGTCTTCTAGTCAAAGTAAAATTTACAAGTAAACATTGAGTAATATTTTGTATGACTGTATCTTCACAAAGTGAATGGAAGTTTTCAATTGTTGAATCTTAGATTCATACCTGCATAAAGTAAGACAGAAGTAAACATAGTTCAGCTTGAACTGTTGACTTTAGTGTATTTTAGCGTTTTGTAGGTAAACTGAACAGAAGATTTTGCCCTGAGAATGCAGGAAAACAACCCCATTTTTAAATGAATTCCCTCCCCCGGACCCCCCACGTCCCCCCGCGACGAGTGTTGGTCGTCCGCGCGGTGCACCACTGTCTTGGACACAGAATGTGGCTTTTTGTTGCTTACTCAATTCTTTTACACTGAGCCACAGTGGCTTAGTCATACTACCTCCTAGTGCAAGCCCAGATGTTTCCTTATCCTGCTGTGAGCTGCTGTATATTCATAATTGTATTTCCATTTTTTATTATCTACAGAACCTACTAACACGTTTAGGGAATAGAAAGAAATGAACTGTTCACTGATGGACAGCTTGATTAGTAGGAGTAGTAGTAGTAATAGTTAATAATAATAATGAATTATTATTATTATTATTGTTGTTGTTGTTATTATTATTATTACATCCCGAGAAACGATGATGTATTGTAATTGTCTGTGTTTGTGTGTTCGTCCGTCTGTCTGTCCGTCTGTCTGTCCATCCGTCCACCAAGTATCTTCACCACTCTTACAGATAGAAAGATGACAGACAAAGCACATTACTCGAGCGAAAAAGGGGATGAAAATGAGATGATGACCTTGACTTTGAGAAAACTAGGTCAAGGTCAAGTTTCAACTTTTATACCTTTTTAGGTACACATCTCTGAAACCTGATGAGAGCAACATTTTCAGGAAGCCAGAAGCACAAAAATGTGTAGGTCAGGGTAAAATTGGGAATTCAGGGGTGTCGCAGGATGTTGCAGTCTGTGACTGCCTTGTTATTATTGAAGCTACTGCCCTTGCGACCCGACTGTGGATGAGTGGGAGAAGAACGATGGATAGATGGAAATTACTAACGATAATGACTTATTATTATTATTATTATTATTATTATTATTATTATTATTATGACTATTATGACCCAAAGCCCATGAACATAGGTAAGAGTAGGAACATACAGTAGATTGACTGGTAAATCGAGAGCTTTGTCTTGCGACTCAGCACCTTCTTCACCACGAAAGGCCTATACAGTGACTGCATCAATGCAAAAGCTGCACCAATCTCTCTGTCAATCTCACGTTCCATCCTTCCCTCACTCGTGAACAAGACCCCAAGATACTTAAACTCCTGCACTTGGGGCAAAGACTCTCCACTGACTAAAAGAGGGCACACCACCCTTTTCCGGTCGAGAACCATGGCCTCGGATTTAGAGGTGCTGATCCTCATCCCACTAGCGTCACCCTCAGCTGCAAACCATCCCAGTGCACACTGAAGGTCTAGGTTTGATGAGGCCAACAGCACAACATTGTCCGCAAAAAGCAGAGATTAAATCCTTTGGTCCCCAAACCGGACTCCCTCCGGATCCTGGCTGCGCCTAGAAATTCTGTCCATAAAGATTATGAACAGAACCGGTGATAGAGGGCAGCCCAGCCGAAGTCAAACATGCACTTGGAACAGGTCTGACTTACTGCCGGCAATGCGAACCAAGCTATGGTTTCAGTCATACAGGGACCAGACAGCCCTCAGCAAAAGGCCCTGAACCCCATACTCTCGAAGCACTACCCACAAGATACCACGAGGGACACGAACGAATGTCTTCTCCAAATCCACAAACACATGTGGACTGGTATTATTATTATTATTATTATTATTATTATTATATTGGCATTTCTTGCTTTATTCAAGAGTTTGGGTGTATTTCCTTAGTTTTTCTTTGATGCTTTTACTTTAACTTTGGTTAAAGTAAGTAGAGTAAGACAGAGTACATGTGTGTGAATGAGAGGGACCCAAGTGGAAGAGTGAGGTTACAGGGAGAAGAGATCAAGAAGGTGGAGGATTTTAAGTACTTAGGCTCAACAGTCCAGAGCAATGGAGAGTGTGGAAAAGAGGTGAAGAAGCGTGTCCAGGCAGGATGGAACGGATGGAGGAAAGTGTCAGGTGTGATGTGTGATAGAAGAGTTTCAGCTAAAATGAAGGGAAAGGTGTACAAAACTGTGGTGAGACCAGCGATGTTGTTTGGTCTAGAGACAGTGTCACTGAAGAAAAGACAGGAGACAGAGCTAGAGGTAGCAGAGATGAAGATGCTGAGGTTCTCTCTGGGAGTGACCAGGAAGGATAGGATCAGGAATGAGTACATCAGAGGGACAGCACATGTTAGAGGTCTTGGAGATAAAGTCAGAGAGGCCAGACTGAGATGGTTTGGACATGTCCAGAGGAGAGATAGTGAATATATTGGTAGAAGGATGCTGAGTTTTGAACTGCCAGGCAGGAGACCTAGAGGAAGACCAAAGAGGAGGTTTATGGATGTAATGAGGGAAGACATGAAGGTAGTTGGTGTGAGAGAAGAGGATTCAAAGGACAGGGCTAGATGGAGGAAATTGATTCGCTGTGGCGACCCCTGAAGGGAAAAGCCGAAAGGAAAAGAAGACTTTAACTTTGGTTATTACAACTAGATTCTATCTGTGTTTGAGTTCAACTTCTAGAAATTGGTTTCAACCACTGTTTTCAAAAATGCTTTCACAACAGTATACAAATTATTTAAAATTTGCATAATAGCAGCAGTGAATGGAAAAGCTTGACGCAGAGCAGCCAAAACTGGCAGGTCTTGGTCATCAACTTGCAATTTCAACACAGACAAGTTGATTTTAAATATCAGGTTTTGTCTGAATCTGACCCTAAAATCAGGCTTGAGGGTGCCTGTTGTGATTTAAACACCCATTCAGGCTCCACCTCCTCTCTTTCACCTTGCAGCCTTTTGCAGGAGTATGACCTCTCCATAAGGAAAGGAGTTTTTCCAGCTGTCACCAATGTTTCCCACACATGCCTCCTTTCCCCATGTGTCCTCATTTTTCATCTGTGCCACACTCTACACTACTTAAACCTTCATTATCTTCCTTTGCTTCTCTTTTGGTCATTTTTAAAGCCATGAACCAAGGAAAAAGTCAATCCACTGTTCAGGAACCGTTCATACCCTCAAAACTTGACACATACACCAGGGGCCTGTTTTCAGAGTACATCAGGACCCCTCATATCTGTTGTTGGCTGGGGGGTAGAGAACGGCACCGAATACTGGATTGTGCGCTACTCCTGGGGGGAACCATGTACAGTGGTACCGTTATGGGACAGTTACATAGGTTAAGCACCCCCCCAGTGTTTACAAGTAAATGATACAGCCCAACAGAAAAAGGAGGAAGTGTATTTGTTGCTCTCGGGTGCCAGTTCTGAATAGTTTATGCACTGACATGCCTCTCGTATCCTGTCCGTTTATTGCACACAAACATGGTGTCAGAAGTTGCCAAGTAAAGTAGCTAAGTGGGGGTAACACACAAGAAGACATCAGCATCACAATGGCATCTGCAATACCACCGCCGGGAAAGATGTAACTGACCGGTGACCTTGTGAACAACTGGGACGAATTCAGGTCGGAGTCTGAAGATTACATGCTGGCGACGGGTCTGAATGAAAAAGGAAAAGATGTGCAGGCAGCAACCCTGCGTCGGGTGATGGGAAGTGAGTGTCGACGCATATATAAACACAACTTGGGACTTTCAGTGGAGCAGGCGAGGGACCCCACGGCCATTCTTGATGCTTTGGACGCGCATTTCAAGCCGGCCAGGAACGTTATATTCGAGAGATACATCTTCGGCAACTGCAAGCAAGACAAGGGGGAACCCATTGATGCGTTCATAATGCATCTAAGAGAGAAGGCTGCGCCGTTGAGTATGGAGACCTTAAAGAGAATTTGATAAGAGACAGACTGGTGCTAGGTGTGTGTGATGAGGCTGTGCGCCGGCGCCTGCTCAGAGAAAAACAGCTCACACTCGCGTCAGCTATAGGAATATACCAAGCTGCAGAAATGACGGATATGAGCTTGAAAGCAATGACACATGACAGGCCTACAGAGACGGTGCACGCAACGGGCAGCCGTCGGATGCAGGCTGCACCCAGGCAGACCCGCCATGATAGGTCTCAGAATCAAGCACCTGGCACAAGTGAGAGCGCAATATGCAGATTCTGTGGCAACATGCACAGGCCCGGATGTGAACTTTGCCCTGCATATGACAAGAACTGCCGCTATTGTGGAATAGCAAATCACTTTACAAAAATGTGCATGAAGAAGGGCCATGCCAACAGACAGTTGAATGCAGCGGACACTGAATATCCTGAAGACATGAACCCACCCGACCCCGAGGCACACATATACACCACAGAGAGTATACGGGCAGTACAGGGATGTGGAAAAAAATGGTTTGCTAATATTAAAATGAACGGGGGGTCTCAGAGGTGCCAGTTAGATTGAGGGGCAACCTGTGATGTTATGAGCATAAAAGATATGAGGAGACTGGCACCCCATGCTAAGCTATTGCCAAGCCAAACCAAACTAGGACTATACTCAGGCCAGTCAATGCAATCTATTGGCATACTCAAAACAGAGTGTGTAGTGGGAGAGCAAACACACAAGCTGAGCTTTGAGATAGTGAAGAGTACACATAGACCCCTGTTGTCAGGTGAAACCAGTGAGTGTCTAGGTTTGATGCACTTCACCATACCAGAGCAGCTACTTGTGGTAGGACACAGCAGCTCAGAACCTCTAACTAGGCACACTTTATCCACACTTATTTTTAATTTTTTAATTTTAATTTTTTAATTTTTAATTTTATATACTGGTTTGATCCCCGAAGGGAAATTAAGAAGGCACACTCTAGCTACTGATTACAAACGCATGCATACATATATGTTTGTGAGTACAGGCCCCTGTATCACACACACACACAAGGGGGCCTGTAGGCATGCAGGGGAGGTAGAGTGGCAGGCAGCTCCTTCTTGGTGCGCCTCAAATGAGCAATTTTGTAAAGGGGACGGCACCTTGCTCAAGGGTGCCTCGGCAGTGCTCCGGAGATGAGTTGACACCTCCCACTGTCAGCTCACCTCCGGGTATTTTTGGGGGGGCGGGAGCGGGAATCGAACCGCCGATCTTAAATCATAGGACGACCTGCTCTACCGCCTGCTTTACCACTGAGCCACTGCCGCCCTTATGACAATGTTTTCAATGCGCCAGTTGAATCCCTGCCAGGGAGGTTCATTTTGAGTTAAACAAAGATGTAGTTCCAGTGCAGGCTTCTCCACGCAATGTTCCTGTGGCTCTCAGAGAGACAGTAAAGGCTCAATTAGACAAATATGAGCGAGATGGACACCTAGCCTCAGTGTCCGAGCCAACCGAGTGGATTAGCAACATGGTTATAGTCAGGCAGCCAGAGAAACTGAGGATTTGCATAGACCCCAAGTCACTAAATCTAGCTTTGAAGAGGTCTCACTACATAATGCCAACACTGGAGGATGTTCTATACAAACTGCCCAAGGCCCGTGTTTTCACCCTTGTGGATGCACGTGACGCTTTCTTACAGTGTAAACTAGATGAGGAAAGCAGTTACACAACCACATTTTGGACGCCGTGGGGCAGGAAGCACTGGTTAAAGCTGCCCTTTGGGGTGTCAGTGGCCCCAGAGATATACCAGCGAAAACAGCATGAGATACTGGCAGGGTTCAGGGGGGTAGAACCCATTGCAGATGACATCCTGGTGGTTGGGTGTGGAGACACAGATGAAGAAGCCACAAAAGATCATGACAGAAATCTGATAGAACTTATGGACAATTGTAGAGAGGTCAAGCTTAGATTAAGCCTGAAGAAACTGCAGTTTAGGGTCAGGGAGGTCAAATTTCATGGACACATTTTGTCAGCAGAGGGGCTCAGGGTGGACCCTGAGAAAGTCAGGGCGGTGCAGGAGATGCCCCACCCCACAGACACAAAAGCAGTGGAGAAACTAATAGGGTTCGTGACCTACCTCGCGAGGTTCAAACCACACCTCTCAGAAGTGTGTGAGCCACTACATAGGCTGCTGGATAAGGACGTACCATGGCATTGGCTACCAAAGCATGACGCTGCAGTTGAAGAGATCAAGCGTCTGGTCACTGCGACCCCGACCCTGAAATACTACGATGTGACCAAGCCAGTCACCATCCAGAGTGAAGCGAGTCAGAAAGGGCTGGGCTGCTGTCTGCTACAAGAGGGTCAGCCAATAGGGTACAAATCACGGGCACTAACTCAGACTGAACAGAATTATGCCCAAATCGAAAAGGAGTGCCTGAGTATTGTGTTTGCATGCCAGAGGTTCCCCTATTATCTGTACGGGAGGGGGGAGATCACAGCAGAAACTGATCATAAGCCTCTTACCTCAATCTTCAGCAAGCCCCTCCTCACCACCCCCAAAGTGTTTCCAGAGCATGCTGCTCACGCTCCACAATTATAACCTCAAGGTAGTATACAAGCCAGGCCCCGACATGCACATCAGTGACACGTTGAGCAGAGCCACAGTTCCACCACAGAGGACTGACACTAGATACACAAAACACAGTGTCTACAGCCTGCAGAAGGCGCAGGAGGATACAGAACAGATAAACCAGGCTGACTACCTGAATGTTACCAGCCAGCATTTAAGTCAGATCAGACAACACACTGAGGGAGATGAAGCTCTTCAATTGCTGAAGGTGGCAGTGGTCCAGGGATGGCCAGATCACCGGGAGGATACCCCTCTGGCCATCAAGGAATACTGGTCAATCAGGGAAGAGATCAACGCACAAGATGGAGTGCTCTTCAAGAGCCAGCAAGTCATAGTCCCAAAATCGCTGCGCGCAGAAATGTTGAAACGCATTCGTGCCAGTCACGTAGGAGGAGATGCCTGCTATAGACAGCCTAGAGACAGCTGTATTGGGCGAACATGCACAGGGAGGTGAAGGACTACGTGAGCCAGTGCTCAGAGTGCAATGAATACTCACATGAGCAGCAGCGTGAAACAATGATGTCACATGCACTCCCTATGCGGCCATGGCAGATTGTGAGTATGGACTTGTTCAGACAGGCAGGCAAAGACTTCCTGCTAATTGTAGATCATTACTCAGATTTCTGAGAAATTGAATTGCCCCCAGACCTTTCTGCAGAGACCACAGTGCGTCGATGCAAGGCCCAGTTTGCAAGGCATGGGCAGCCTGACCGGGTGATAACAGACTGTGGGCCACAGTTTGACTGTAAAACATGCATGGGGTTTTCAAAAGAATGGGACTTTGACCATGTCAAGTCCTCACCCAGACATCCGAAATCTAATGGGAAAGCAGAGTCAGCTGTGAAAATAGTAAAGAACCTGTGTAAGGAGGCGGCCTGTGCAGGCAACGACCCATGGCTGGCTATTTTGCAGTGGAGGAACACAACTATGGAGGGCATGTCCAGCAGCCCGGCACAGAGACTGATGTCCCGCAGACTGAGGACCCCGCTCCCGGTGACTGACATGCTAGTGGAGCCGAGCGTGGTCACTGGAGTCCCAGACAGACTGCAGGTCAAGCACCAAACAGCTAAGCTCTGGTATGACAAGTCAGTCAGAGACCTGCCCGAACTGTGCATTGGACAGGACATTAGAATGAAGCCTCTGCCCGGGGACAGGACAGGCAGGTGGAGAAGAGGAGTTTGCATGCAGCAGGTGGGTCCCAGATAATACCTGGTGGATGCTGAAGGGATATACTACCGGCGGAACCGAGTGGACCTGCGACCAGCAGAGGTGGGAAGACCAGGGTGCCACTCTGAGCAGCATGGCGAGCAAAAAAGCAGCTCGCCTATCGAGCAACCCAGTGGTTCACTTGGAGAGGCAGTGGATAAGGTTGTGGAGTGTGGCACTAGTGCCCAGAAAACCAGGCCACCAAGGCAGAGTGCTCATCACCAACCCATGGGTGATTCCCCACCCACACTGGGGCACAGGACAGCCAGCGGCAGGCTGGTGAAGGTGCCAAACAGACTGAATCTATAGACTGGTATTGGTATGGGGTGTTGTTCAAAAAAAAAAAAAAAAGGAAAGGAAAGAAAACAAAAGAAAACAAAAGAAAAGAAAAAGGGATGTATTGTGTTTGGAATTTATTTCACTTGAATTAATGTTACAATACACTTAAAATATCAGTTGCACTACGGGCTATGTTAAATTGCTGTTTAAAAAAAAAGATGTTATGGGACAGTTCTATAGGTTAAGCTCCCCCCCCAGTGTTTACACGTAAATGGTACAGCCTAAGAGAAAAAGGAGGAAGTGTATTTGTTGCTCTCAGGCGCCAGTTCTGAAAACAGTTTGTGCACTGACATGCCTCACATATCCTGTCCGTTTATTGCAAATAAACAGGTACCTCTACTTACGAAATTACAGGAATTGGTTCCAGAAGAAATTACGTAAATAGAAAACTACGTAAGTAGAGACGTGTTTTCCATGCAAATGCCCTAATCCGTTCCAAGCCCACAAAAATTCTGACATAAATGTTTTATAAAGCATAAAATGCATTAAAACATGTAACAAATACGTGTTACGATTAGATTATTACACAATAAATGAGAGTTGTGCATAAAGTAAAAAACAAAGAATAAAGAATAATAATGAAGGTCATTTACCTTTTAACAGCTGTCCCCATTGTTTTTTGCTCTCTTTGGTTCATGTGCTCCTATGCTGAACAACAGAGTGAATTTCAGTCCTCCTTTTGAACTTCTCCAACCACCCACGCAATGCCTTAAACTCCTTAAACTTCCTTTTGTTTTAATAATGTGGTGATTGTAGATTTTTGGCCATATTCTTTGGCGAGATCAACCAAACGCGTCCCTTTCTCATGCTCTTCTATTATCTCTTGCTTTGTTTGTACGGACAAAAAAACTCCTTTCTTCGTCTTTTCTTTTCCTCTTTTCTCCGTCACTTTCTTGGGGTCCATAGCGAATACGTACTGACAAAGTTATTATATTTGCACAAAACTATCAGACTACCTCATGGGTCAAGTGCCGAATGCCGAGACACTCCTAAGCACCGTTCTAGCTCCACACAGAAGTGGAGTGGCATCCCTCTTAGCCAATGGGATGCCAGGAAGATACGTAATAGGTAATAGCCAATGGCAGAGCAGCTATGAGAATGTTGCGTTCAGGAACCTGTGGAAGATTTGAGTATCAGCCGATACTGTGTTTTCAATCGAGTATCAACCGATACTGTGTTTTTACATTACGTAAAATTCTTCGTAAAATTCGAAATTTCTTTCATAAGTAGAGGTAATATTTTCCTGCTGAGAAATTTCGTAAGTAGAAAATTTCGTAAGTAGAGACATTCGTAAGTAGAGGTATCACTGTATTCCATGTATTTATTCTTTCCATTTATTTGAAAGAATTGCCTGTGACTCTGCTTTCCTCTTTTCCTGTTTCTCCAGGATTTTAAGAGAGCATTTAGGAGAGAAGGAGGTGGAACTTTCCTTGATGTTTGATGCCGTGGAGGATGCAGACCTAGCAAACTACACTTGTTATGTGGAGAATCACATTGGGAGACGCAGTGGGAATGCTATACTGCAGAAGAAAGGTAGATGACACTTTGCAAATATAGAATAAAAATTTTTTTCATATTATCAGGCCATAATTTTCACTTCTCTTGCAACTATAAAAAACAGAAAACTGCAAATAATCTCTTTGTCATTATAAAATCATCAACTAACTTCCATTTGGCTAAAAGCAATTTTAAAAGGACACAGAGAGCAGAAGATGGAATGTAGCTGCAAGAGGGCACGAGCCAGTGTTTTATGGTGCTGGTCCCAAGCCCTGTTAAATACAAAGGGTCATGTCAGGAAGGGCATCCAACATAAAACTCTCACCATATCACACATGCGAATAAAATCTATGACTTCCATATAGGATCGGTCGAGGTTCGGCGGTCGTTAACAACGACTGCCATTGGTGCTGTTCAAGGTTCAAGTTGTTCAGGGTGTACATGGGAAGAGAAATGTAGTAGGAGTTATCTTGAAGGAGGAGTTTGTTAGGAATATCCTGGAGGTAAAAAGAATGTCAGATAGAGTGATGAGTCTGAAGCTAAAAATAGAAGGTGTGATGTTCAATGTTGTTAGTGGGTATGCTCCACAGGTAGGATGTGAGCTGGAGGAGAAGGAGAAATTCTGGTCGGACTTTGAAGAAGTGATGCAGAGCATACCTAGAAGTGAGAGATTTGTCATTGAAGATGACTTCAATGGACATGTTGGTGCAGGAAGCAGAGGTGATGAGGAGGTGATGGGCAGGTTCGGTATCCAGGAGATGAATGCAGAAGGACAGATGGTGGTTGACTTTGCAAAAAGAATGGAAATGGCTACAGTGAATACTTCCTTCCAGAAGAGAGCAACCCCTGAAGGGAAAAGCCGAAAGGAGAAGAAGAAGACTGAGAGTGGAGGTAGGAGCACACAGGTAGACTACATCTTGTGTACACGGTGTAATCTGAAGGGAATCAGTGACTGCAAAGTAGTGGTAGGCAAGAGTGTAGCCAAACAGCATGGTATGGGGGTGTGTAGGAAGACTCTGGTGGTGAGGAAGTTGAAGAGGGCGAAGACAGAAGACGAAATGGTAGAAGCTAAAAAAAGAAGAGTGTTGCATGACTTTTAGGAAGGAGTTAAGACAGGCTCTGGGTGGTCAGGAGGTGCTTCCAGATGCCTGGACAACTACAGCTAATGTGGTCAGGGAGACAGTAGGAGAGTACTTGGTGTATTATCTGGAAGGAAAGTAGATAAGGAGACTTGGTGGTGGAATGAGGAGGTACCCGAGTGTATACAGAGAAAGATGTTAGCTAAGAAGAAGTGGGACACTGAGAGGACTGAGGACAGTAGACAGGAGTACAGGGAGATGCAGCGTAAGGTAAAGGTAGAGATAGCAAAGGCCAAACAAGGGGCTTATGATGACTTGTATGCTAGGTTGGACAGTAAGGAGGGAGAGACTGATCTATACAGGTTGGCAAGACATCAATGGCGCCTCGGGCGGGAGCGGGAATCGAACCACCGATCTCAGAACATTGGACGGCCCGTTCTACCCTGCGCTCTACCACTGAGCCACTGCTGCCCTTTTTTTCCCTATAATTTTAAATTTTAGATAGTGAGAGGATGCCTGAAGAATGGAGGAGAAGTGTGCTGGTGCCCATTTTTAAGAACAAGGGAGATGTGCAGAGTTGTGGCAACTACAGAGGAATAAAGCTGATGAGCCATACAATGAAGCTATGGGAAAGAGTAGTTGAAACTAGACTAAGGGCAGAAATGAGCATTTTTCGAGCAGCAGTATGGTTTCATGTCAAAGAAAGAGTACTACAGATGCAGTATTTGCTTTGAGGATGTTGATAGACAAGTACAGAGAAGGCCAGACGGAGCTGCATTGTGTTTTTGTCGATCTGGAGAAAGCTCATGACAGGGTGCCCAGAGAGGAACTGTGGTATTGTATGAGGAAGTCTGGAGTGGCAGACAAGTATGTGACAGTGGTGCAGGACATGTATGAGGACTGTAAGACAGTGGTGAGGTGTGCTGTAGGTGTGACAGAGGAGTTCAAGGTGGAGGTGGGACTGCATCAGGGATCAGCTCCGAGCCCCTTCCTGTTCGCTATGGTGATGGACAGACTGACAGACAAGGTTAGACAGGAATCTCCATGGACGAAGATGTTTGCAGATGACATTGTGATCTGCAGTGAGAGCAGGGAACAGGTGGAGGAGAAGCTAGAGAGGTGGACGTTTGTCCTGGAGAAGAATGAAGGTTAGCCACAGTAATACAGAGTGTATGTGGGTGAATGAGAGGGACCCGAGTGGAAGAGTGAGGTTACAGAGAGAAGAGATCAAAAAAGTGGAGGATTTTAAGTACTTAGGGTCAACACTCCAGAGCAATGAAGTGTGTGGAAAGGAGGTGAAGAACCATGTACAGGCAGGATGGAACGGGTGGAGAAAAGTGTCAGGTGTGATAGAAGAGTTTCAGCGAAAATAAAAGGAAGGGTGTACAAAACTGATGAGACCAGCGATGTTGTTTGGTCTAGAGACAGTGTCACTGAGGAAAATACAGGAGACAGAGCTGGAGGTAGCAGAGATGAAGATGCTGAGGTTGTCTTTGGGAGAGACCAGATGGATAGGATCAGGAATGAGTACATCAGAGGGACAGCACATGTCAGTGGGTTTTGGTGATAAAGTCAGAGAGGCCAGACTGAGATGGTTTGGACATGTCCAGAGGAGAGATAGTGAATATATTGGTAGAAGGATGCTGAGTTTTGAACTGCCAGGCAGTTCTAAAGACCAAAGGAGGTTTATGGATGTAGTGAAAGAGGACATGAAGGTAGTTGGTGTGAGAGAAGAGGATGCAGAAGACAGTGTTAGATGGATGCAACTGATTCACCGTGGCGACCCCTGAAGGGAAAAGCCGAAAGGAGAAGAAGAAGACTGAACAAAACATGGGGCCAAGAACAGAACCCTCTGTTCGTGGATGCATTTAGCATTCAATGTGTAACAGGTTAATCATTGAGCTCCAATATTGTAGATATATGTTTAAACTTTAGATAGAGCCATGCTCATTGATGCAAACTTCATGCTGCATTAAGATACAGCAATCCCTTTTGCCTATAGCAGATCAAAGACACGAGATGGTATCAATCTTTTCTTCCAACTCTTTGCCAGAAGGCAAATAACTATTTCCCAAAATGCAAATCATTTCCTCTAAGCAGGAACCCAGAGAATGTTTCTATTCTCATAATTTACCGCATGTAAAAGCTCCTCCAAAACTTAACAATGAATATTCAACTAGCTGTTCATGAACATCTAAGAAAAATAAAGTGATGTTATCTACAGATAACCAAAAGCCTGAGAGAGAAGATGCCATTTGACTGAACTGCTCTTGTCGCTTATCTACAGAAAAGCAACAGCAAAGAGGGCTGAGCATGACGGACGAAGACAAAATGAAAAAAAGAAAAAAACAGGATCTCATAGTTACTGCTTAAAATATTCAGCTAAAAAATGCATGAGGGCATAGCTCCTTTTGTAAAACATTTGCAGCAGCCTGTGGTATCTTGCTTTCCTCTTGATGAGCAGAAATAACTGCCCTATTTGAGTCAGAGGCCATAACCCAAACACAGACAAAGAAACCTGGAGAGACAAAGACAATCTGAATACCCAGCAGCTGTAAGGACGAAGGAAATTGTTCTTGCTACATGAAATACATGTAAGCAATGCAGGAAAACGAGAGGCAGGATTAGGAGGATATGGAAAAACATAATCAGGCATATAAACAGTGGAAGAAGAGAGAATGGGAACAAGAGAGAAGTAATAGACGCATACCAAGAGATAAAGATGGGAAGGGATGTTGTACAAGGAAACTGGGAGAGACAAAGTGAAAATGAAAAGGGAGTAAGAGCAAGAGAAGGACTAAAAAGAGCTTTCTTTTTTCCTCGTTTGACTTCCGCTGAATGCCTTGGGTGTCAAATCTATCTTACTATACTTAACTAGCTCCCTAGGGATCCCACACAGAGGCACGCCGCCACAGGATCACACACACACACACACACACACACACACACACACACACACACACACACACACACACACACACACACACAGATGGGTCAGGGTGGGAAGTAGAGGGTCGTCATTACTTCACACCATAATTAGCAGAATGAACACAGGGAACTGTTGCTGTGTTTATGTACAAAGATATGCACTAAAGCAAAAGACAGAGCTGCTAAACAGTCCTGATGTATACCCACAGAAAGTCATACACTCCCCTCATGAGAGGCAGTCAGTGTGAAATGGGATTGTTCAAAAGCACAGCCCTGAGTTGGAGACAGTGTCACCACACACATACAGAGCACCTGCACCAGCAGGGAAATACGTGAGGAGCTGCAACCTGAGGTCGAGCAGATAAACACGCACCCTGAACATGCTGAATGTACCCTTGTTATCTCTGCCTACAGCGGACTGTTTCTGGTGTTGCTGCACCATCAACTTAAATGAGCTCAATTAAAACCCAGTGTGCACCGGATGGTTGGACCGTTACTTAAACATATCCAGAATGAGGGCGAAAAAAAATCCAGATTTTTTTTTTTATTGACAGACTTTCTTGCATTTTGACATTTTAACATTTTTCTTTATTATTTAGTGTGCAAAAGCTACTCCGTCTATTTTCATGAAACTTCACAAATTGAAGAAGTATAGAACAAGTAAGTTAGAGCTGTATAAGACTGTTGACCGGTGGAGGGATAATCATCCATACTTTAAATCAAAAAGAAATCAAGGCAACACGAGGAAAGACAAAGTACAAAAGACAACCTGGCAAAGAACCAAAGTCTAAGCCGGCTTATAAAGCCTCAGGCCAATCAACCCAATCGGGTACAGGTCTGGAGACCTGCTCCGCCCACAAGTTCGGCTTCTCCTTCTACCACACCCCAGCACAGCGGAGCACCAACACCGAACCGTGTCATACAGAGGTGTGTGCATTACGGATTGCCATGTAGTTCCAAATGAGAGTCTAGACTGAGCGTTGTGTAAAAAAAACCACTCCATTTACTCTGTCTATTCATGTGAAAGCAGTGAGCAATCTAAGAATTGCGACTGGCTGGGTGGGTGGATGGTGTTTGGACTATAAAGTCTACAGCTGGAAGATTTGAAAAATCAGATGGCAACAATTAACAGCTATCACAGACAAAATAAAATCAACCGATGACGGAGCTCATTTTCATCAGAACAGAGGACTCAGAACTTCTTTTCAGACCCACACATCAGAGCTGTTGTGTTTTTCCTTGTACACTTAGAAAATAATGTAGAAAAGGCTCTTTGGCAGCACTGTTGTGCAATCTGTTCACAATCCCTTTGTGTCTGTCTCTTTCATGTATTTTCTAACTTTCACTTTCCCTCCCTTTTCATTTTTTAGTTCAATACCGTAACAGCAGATGAGCCAAAACCCTAAACATATCGTTTGCATCAAATAAGCATTGATTTATTTTGGAAGAAATATTTGCTGTGCTATCTTCCTAAAATGTCCATGAATATCCAGATGCTAAGAGAGTGCTGACTGAGTAGGATCCATCAGAACTAAAACTACATTTTCTATGTGTATTCTCAAATAGAAATGTAGAAATCTCTTTACACCCATTGAAAATGTAATGGCATTGTCTATGAGCTCCATCCAACTCAGCCAATACCACTGCTGATAGCACTGATATCAGCTACTTCTCACACTGCTTTACCAAAGCACATGCTGTTTGCAGTAAGGGAAATTAAAGTATT
Organism: Antennarius striatus; assembly: GCF_040054535.1. Taxonomy (NCBI): domain Eukaryota; kingdom Metazoa; phylum Chordata; class Actinopteri; order Lophiiformes; family Antennariidae; genus Antennarius; species Antennarius striatus. The sequence continues at coordinate 19,497,546 of NC_090785.1, read as the reverse complement.
TATATCATATATATACTTACTTTGTAAGATATGAGGTCAGTGTTAACAGCCCTTTCTACTGGACAAATCAATGAACGCTTCTATAAAACATTCCAAATCAAACACAGACTGATTTACGGACAAGCTTTCAAATCTTTGTTGAAACTTTGTGCGAAGCGGAGCTGAACACCTTGTTTTTACAAAATATTAGAGGATGAATGAATAACTCCTACCAAAAAATAAATGTGTGTATGATCCAAATTTTGTACAAAGATGGGAAAAAAAAGTTAAATCACCATCCATCCATCTTCTGTTACCGCTTTATCCGCTGTCACGGGTGACAGGGAGCTGGCGCCTATCCCAGCTGGCTTAGGGCATGAGGCGGGTATAACTCTGGGTGCGATGCCAGTGCACCACGGAGCCACACAGAGACGTAGACAAACACGCACACACACACTCACACCTATAGGAAATTTGGAACCCGCCAATTTACCTGAAGCGCATGTTTGTGGAGGTGGGAGGAAGCCACGCAGACATGGGAAGAACATGCAAACTCCACACAGAGCGGGACTCAAACCCAGAACAGCCTTGCTGTTCAACGACAGCACTACCCACTGCGCCACTGTGCCGCCCTGTTAAATCACCAAACGAACTTTAAGGTGACTACCTAAAAAACTACCTTTTGAATGAATGGAAGAAACCATTATAATTTCCACCTCTTATTCTTCAACTAAATCAGTTACAGTACTATAAAGTTCACTAATCTGGCCAATGAGCTAGAAGACCATTGCTGCACATCCTGGCCTGAAGCCTTGAAAATAATAAGGTCGCAAAATAGGATAGTTGAACACAGCATTGCAACACAAACAACAACAAGTTGTCTGAAGTTGGAACAAGTTAGCAAAGCTTGATTTCATGCACTGTTTGTGTGATTGGATTAGGGTGGGCTCTCACCCTGCACTGACTCAAGGTCGGTGCATCTATGTTCCACTCATGAACTCCAAAGACACACACATCTACAAGACACACAGCATACACGTCCACTCATTGTAACTGACAGAGCAGAAAGAGCTGCCTTCAGCCGCCACCACCAAAGCCTTGCAAGGAAGAAAAATGGAGGAAGACACAAACTGAAAGAGTTGACAGGAGAGAGGAGGGATTTGGAGATGATGACAGGCACTCTAAGATGACATGGCGTCTCCGATGTCGCTCAAAGGTTCCTGTTCGGGTGCTCCCCGCGGGATCCTGTCTCTTGTGGTTATTCTGAAGGCAAAAACTAGAGATTTAGTGTGAAGATGACTGATCTGGAATGAGGAAGGTGCGACTAAATGTTCAGGATGGCTTCAAACCTCTTAGATTGATGGGAAAGCTGTTATTCATTAGGTGCAAATGCAGCAAGCATTTAATCAATATGATTGCTCTAACTAAGGGAGGGAGGTGGGGCATTCGTTGAAAAAGTGTTAATGCATCCCTCTCTCTAAGGTGCAACACCATTCTCCTCCTACAACGAGCTAAGGCTCTCCCTTTCTCCCTGCCATCTTTTATTCTTCAAACTAAAATATTTCATTTCAACGTCATTCTTCTACATTCATGTTTAACTTCTATCACAACATCCTATATGTTTTTTGCTGATCCTCAGAGGCTGCACCATTTATTAACTATCACTGCCAGAATAATAACATAGAAGATTGGTTGGGTAATTGAGGAAAATCACCATTTCATCAATCTAAGAGTGAATTTCTTCATCCACTTCATTGAAAACTTCATTGGACGTTTTAATATATTTATATTTATATATGAAAAAGATAAATGTAGATGAGAGATTGATTTTGTGGAGGTATCTATTAAAATATTCCTTTACTCGGTTCACATTCATTATTTCCCTGATGCTCGCTGACTGGATTGATCAAATGCAATCTCACTGTGAACACACAGTTAGTATTTTCTATTTCAGTGTGTAGCAATAAGTTGGTTTATTTTTAAGGACTGCAGACTACTGGACAAGCAGTTTAGATGATGGTATTATATGCTTGCTCTGATTATATTTAATTTTAACCATACTTTTGTTTTTTTTAAATATTATTCTGCCATAACAAATTGTTAAATAAAATGTTCAGTTAGTTCTGTTTGGACTCCAAACAAATTTTAGTAAATATACCAACCTGTTCACTTGTGGAAAGCATTAGTCTTCAAACAAGGTATATTTACCAGCTGTTGTGGAACATTCAATCAGATTGCTAAACCTCCAGTATGTGGAGTTCACACTTGGAGCAGCAAACGTTTAAATCCTGCACACCTGTGCAGCTACCAATTTTGGGATTGCATGAGGTAACCAACCTTCAAGGATGAATAACTCAGACAACACAAGCATTTTGTAATAGAAACTTTTAGTTGGTCAAAGTTCCTAAAACTATAATGACCAGTCTGTAGAGGTTCTTCATCCCTTCGGTTAAGAAAGCTACAGGGAGTCTTCACATTGAGGCATTGCAGCATCAAATGTTGAATTTAAACGCAAACATGTGACAGATGGTTGTTTTGAGATACAAGCTTGAAAGGTTTTTTATTTCATAATCATAAATGCTGTTTTTGATAAATTGCTTTGGCACCAAATGAACCTCAAATAAAGAATGAAAGCCAGTGATGGCGGTGAGATTTAACATGACAGCATCTGTCAGAGTTCATAAAGGCAAAGTGTAAGAGATGGAAAGAAGTTCATCACATTGTTTTTGGTTGCATTCAACTCTACACATATAGGTGCGAACACAACCATTAGCACGAAGTCCTGATTTTATGCCAAATGGGTGAAAAGCATACTTAAAATTTGGCGGTCAAATTCTGCTGCTATTTTCCTGTGCACTAATATCAGTAGAGACAGTAGAAAGTGAGTCATTACTAATGGAAAATATCTGAGCAAGATAGATGTGGAAGGAGTGGTGATTCAGTTGTGGGGCGGGCAAATAGGAAAGGAGGATGGTGGCAGAGGGTGAAAGGGAGAGAGGCGGAGGTTTCTAAATGGGTCTCATTACTAATGAAAGTTATTTGAGTTCATTTCAGTAGAAGGCAAATATTTGACAATTACTTAAATTTCATTATTTTCTCCCTTTCTTGGACCACCGTTCAGTGTATCCTCCCTAAAACTAAGTCTGTCATCCCACTTTTTCCACAGTCTTTGTAAATAAATACGGGTGGTCTGGAAATAGAGTAGAGTTAGAGAGACGTCTACTGGTGGAACGGGAAAATATCAGATTTAAAACAGCAGACAGAAGGCAAAACACGGATGCATTTTGGGAGAATACTTTCAATAGGAGAAACAGCTGTTAATTCAATATAATCCCATTTCAAGTATTAATTTAAAATCCTGATATTTTGAACAACAAAAAACAATAATGGTTGGCAATTAAAATAAGAAACGAGATATTACATATTCTCCTAATCACTGGAAAACAATGTGAAACGGATTGGTTCATCAAATATTATTGATCCCTCTGGTGGACTTTACCATCATACAAGGCTGTAGTAGTATCTGCAATATTTGTGAGATGTCTTTGGTGTTTTTTTTGTTGTTGTTGTTCTCCCAGTTGATGCACTTCTCTTCACTCTGTCAGTTTTATTGATATATTTGCACTTAATCTGTAACTACTGGGATTTTTAATGTTCAAATATATTTAAAAAAAAAAAACCCAGAAAAACACTTTTCTCAGTTTAAAACTTTGCAGATACTACAGTTTGTGGTGTTTTGCACAGTCATTTAGCAATAATTAAAGCTAAGTAAAATAAAGAAAAACTTAAAGCATGTATATGCAGTCTGATAGCATAGTAAAATAGTAATAATAAACAGATTTTATATGATTTTGGTAATTCTATGAGTCCTCAAAAATATAGCAGTGATAATCAGACAACTTTTGTTCGTATATGGTGTATAAGGTCCTATGAAACCCCTCTGAAATATTAATATTCCTCAATGCACAGCATAAATTTATTAAACAAGGTTGCCAGTCCCTGTGTTGGTCAAGAAAATCAATAAACACCGATCTCTCTCAAGAAGAAGTGGTTCAAAGAAAAGCCGTGGGGACAGTGTGTGTGTGTGTGTGTGTGTGTGTGTGTGTGTGTGTGTGTGTGTGTGTGTGTGTGTGTGTCTGTGTGTGTGTGTGTGTGTGTGTGTGTGTGTGTGTGTGTGTGTGAAATAGATCATATCTCCCACGTGTCATTCACCAGCCATGTTCCATTAATCTCCCATACATTTATATTGCCTACGATTGATCATTGATCATTCTCTCTCTCTCTCACATACACACACACACGTACACACACACACACACACACATACACACACACACACACACACACACACACACACACACACATACACACACACACACACACACACACACACACACACACACACACTCACATACACGTACACATACACACATGTATGACCTGAGTGTGTGTGTGAGTGTGTATCTAATAAGCTGATGTGAGGTCATTCATCTCTCTCAGTCAATCTGACATTTTGATGCTGATTTCACGCTTCCGATTGGAATGCTGCTGAGCATCTCTTTACTCCTCCTCACAGTCTTTTCCCTCGTGTGCACTTAAAAACACTTTCAAAGAGATTTCAACAAAACCTGTGTACAGAGTGGGGTGTGGGTTAGACACGCTAACTAGATTGGTTCTGGATTGTTCATCCTTGGTGGTCACACGTTCTCCGAGAGCCACTCTAAAGTCAATTGTGGCCACTGATCTCTGAAAGATTTATTTTGCGCGATTCCAGAGGACAAGGAGAGAAGTGGAAAAACTGCGAAAGAAATTCCCATCAAGGAGAAGCCGTTAGCTAAATATGTGCCCAATTTAGTTTTCTATGCAGCAGAAACAGAGCTTTGCATGCATCTATGTGCCACCAGTAAAGTACAACTACAGTATGTTCACTGATGCATTCACTCTGCATTGGTCCTACAGTGTCATATTAAAATACATGTCCTTGACTTTGTATTAGCTAAATTAAGCTTTTGATTTATAAATGTATCAGGCCTATGCTTATTTAAATTTTCATGTTCCTAAAATCAAGTTATTTTGGATTAACTTCACACATTCTAATGAAAACAAACCAGTTTATATAAAGCTCCAAAGAACTAACCAGAGCTGAGCATCAATAGTCTGGAGAAAGCATTGTTTGTTGTCATCTCACCCTAAGTGGAAATCTCATCAATTTCTTTTTGTCTCCTATTCTGCTACAGATATGTATCGTCTGGAGCTGGTCGGGGGTCTGGGGGTCATCCTGCTGCTGCTGGGAGTCATTACTGCTCTTTACAAATGCTACAACCTGGAGATTATGCTCTGCTACAGGAGACACTTTGGGGGTGACGAAACTGAAGATGGCAAGTCTAAACCTGATCTGTTTAGAAACATATCATTTACAGCACCTCAAACAGTACAAAACTTTTGATTTCAATCAAGTGAGACACAATTAAGCTGAATAATCTTTCTCATTTGTTTATGGGACGGCAACATAAAAGCAGTAAATTTCAGAAAAATAGTTTCCCAGCTTTCTAATGTAGCCACAAGAGGACACAGGCCTATGTCTTATTGTGCCGGTCCCATGCCTGGATAAATACAGAGGGTTGCATCAGGAAGGGCATCCGGTGTAAAACTTTTGCCAAATCAAAGATGTGAATCAAACCTATGACTTCCATACCAGATCGGTCGAGGCCCGGGTTAACAACGACCGCCATTGGCGCTGTTGACCTACAGGGTGCAGGTGGAAATTGGACTACTGTTAGTTGAAGGAGGAGAGGAGGAAAGTGTGTTCGTAGGAAGAGAAAGACGAGCAGCACCAGTATAGGACTAAGAGTAGGGACGTTGAATGTTGGAACTATGACAGGAAAAGGTAGAGAGTTGGTTGACATGATGCAGAGGAGGAAGGTAAAGACAACTGTGTGTCCAGACCACCAGGTGGAAAGGTAGCAAGGCTAGAAGTTTAGGAGCAGGGTTCAAGTTGTTGTATCATGGTGTAGATAGGAAAAGAAGTGGAGTAGGAGTTATCTTGAAGGAGGAGTTTGTTAAGAATGTCCTGGAGGTAAAAAGAGTGTCAGATAGAGTGATGAGTCTGAAGCTAGAAATCGAAGTTGTGATGTTCATCGTTGTTAGTGGGTATGCTCCACAGGTAGGATGTGAGCAGGAGGAGAAGGAGAAATTCCGGCTATACTTTGATGAAGTGATGCAGAGCATACCTAGAAGTGAGAGAGTTGTCATTGGTGCAGACTTCAATGGACATGTTGGTGCAGGAAACAGGGGTGATGAGGAGGTGATGGGCAGGTTTGGTATCCGGGAGAGGAAAGCAGAAGGACAGATGATAGTTGACTTTGCAAAAAGAATGGAAATGGCTATAGTGAATAATTTCTTCCAGAAGAGGCAGGAACATAGAGTGACCTATAAGAGTGGTGGTAGGAGCACACAAGTAGACTACATCTTGTGTAGATGGTGTAATCTGAAGGAGATCAGTGACTGCAAAGTAGTGGTAGGCGGGAGTGTAGCCAAACAGCATAGGATGGTGGTGTGTAGGATGACTCTGGTAGTGAGGAAAATCAAGAGGGCAAAGGCAGAGCAGAAGACAAAATGGTGATAGCTGAAAAAGGAAGAGTGTTGCATGACTTTTAGGAAGGAGTTAAGACAGGCTCTGGGTGGTCAGGAGGTGCTTCCAGATGACTGGACAACTACAGCTAATGTGATCAGGGAGACAGTAGGAGAGTAATTGGTGTATTATCTGGAAGGAAAGTAGATAAGGAGACTTGGTGGTGGAATGAGGAGGTACCCGAGTGTATACAGAGAAAGATGTTAGCCAAGAAGAAGTGGGACACTGAGAGGACTAAGGACAGTAGACAGGAGTACAAGGAGATGCAGCGTAAGGTAAAGGTAGAGATAGCAAAGGCCAAACAAGGGGCTTATGATGACTTGTATGCTAGGTTGGACAGCAAGGAGAGAGAGACTGATCTATACAGGTTGGCAAGACAGAGACAGAGATAGGAAGGACGTGCAGTGGGTTAGGGTGATTAAGGATAGGGATGGAAGTCTATTGACAGGTGCCGGAAGTGTGATGGGAAGATGGAACGAGTACTTTGAAGAGTTCATGAACAAGGAAAATGAGAGAGAAAAAACACTAGAAGAGGTGGCTGTTGTGGACCAGGAATTAGCAATAAATAATCACGATCAAGTGAGGAGGGCATTGAAGTGGATAAAGAGAGGAAAGCTATTCTGTCTTGATGATATACCTGTGGAGGTATGGAGTCAAGAAGAGGGGGGAGTAGAGTTTCTGTCCAGAGAAGACCAAACGGAGCTGCATTGTGTTTTTGTCGATCTGGAGAAAACTCATGACAGGGTGCCCAGAGAGGAACTATGGTATTGTATGAGGAAGTCTGGGGTGGCAGACAAGTATGTAAGAGTGGTGCAGGACATGTATGAGGACTATAAGACAGTGGTGAGGTGTGCTGTAGGTGTGACAGAGGAGTGTAAGGTGGAGGTGGGACTGCATCAGGGATCAGCTCTGAGCCCCTTCTTGTTCGCTATGGTGATGGACAGGCTGATAGACGAGGTTAGACCAGGAATGTCACGGCTAGAACACGACTGGCAGGGAGAACCCAAAAGCACAACAGAGTATCAGGTGGGCAAGGTCTCAAAAAAGGGTTTAATAATACAGGCAGGGGTCAAGTTCCAAAATAATCAGTCCGATAGGCAGAAGTATCCAAAAAACGACAGGCAAATGGTAGAGTCCGGAATCAGGTAGGGTCAGGCACGAAACAATCTACAAACCAGGCAAACGAATCAGATCAGGGGTTGATGAAAGGCAGGGTCTGGGAAACAGGCTGGGTCTATCAGAAAAGCAGGCAGGAATCAAAGGCTGGAGAGTCAGGGCGAACACTAAACAATCTGGCAGAGAGCAGAAGGCTGAGCCGGCATATGTAGAGTGGAGACAGATTGGGGAGTGGCTGCAGGTGTGTGGGGAAACGGCAGGTGCAGGGAATGAACTGATTGAAGATGAGACAGGATCTGGAATGATATGAGATGTTAGCAAGAAAACAAACTATTAGACCCGAGATGTGACAAGGAATCTCCATGGACTATGATGTTTGCAGATGACATTGTGATCTGTAGCGACAGAAGGGAACAGGTGGAGGAGAAGCTAGAGAGGTGGAAGATTGTCCTAGAAAGGAGAGGAATGGATTTTAGCCGCAGTTAGACAGAATACATGTGTTTAAATGAGAGGGACCCTACTGGAAGAGTGAGGTTACAGGGAGAAGGGATCAAGAAGGTGAAGGAGTTTAAGTACATAGGGTCAACAGTCCAGAGCAATGGAGAATGTGGAAAAGAGGTGAAGAAGCATGTACAGGCAGAATGAAAAGGGTGGAGAAAAGTGTCAGGTGTGATGTGTGATAGAAGAGTTTCAGCTAAAATGGAAGGAAAGGTGTACAAAACCGTGGTGTGACCAACAATGTTGTTTGGTCTAGAGACAGTGTCACTGAGGAAAAGACAGGAGGCAGAACTGGAGGTAGCAGAGATGAAGATGCTGAGGTTCTCTCTGGGAGTGACCAGGAAGGATAGGATCAGGAATGAGTACATCAGAGGGACAGCACATGTTAGAGGTTTTGGAGATAAAGTCAGAGAGACCCGACTGAGATGGTTTGGACATGTCCAGAGGAGAGATAGTGAATATATTGGTAGAAGGATGCTGAGTTTTGAACTGCCAGGCAGGAGGCATAAAGGAAGACCAAAGAGGAGGTTTATGGATGTAGTGAAAGAGGACATGAAGGCAGTTAGTGTGAGACAGGAGGGTGCAGAAGACAGGGTAAGATAGAAGCAACTGATTCGCTGTGGCGACCCCTGAAGGGAAAAGCCAAAAGGAAAAGAAGAACAGTTTCCCAGCTTTTGTTTCCTCAAACATTGCAGATTGTCTTTATTCCTGTTATTTCCATGTACTTTTGTAATACGATCAACTTTCAATCAAATAATCACAACACAAAATCACACATAGGAATAGAGTATTAGAATCAGCTGACTGCATAATCTTTCATATTTATTTCTTATTTCTGACTCTTTCAATTAAGTCAGAAATAAATATAACTGTGCTACAGAAAACTGGATGAATTTCAAATATAAAAAAACAAAAAAAATTCTGCATAAAAGACTTAGTATTAATAGTATTTATTGAGCACTCTCTGTGCATTTCGAGCATTTTTGAAGTCACACGTCCTGTCTTTTATAAAAGGGTATGAAAAAAAATCCTCGCTATCAAAATTTATTCTGATGCTCTGGAAATGAATCTTTGCCTCTATTGAGGTTTAACACCAGATTAGAGAAAAGGGAAAATGGAATTTTGTAACAATTTGTAATTTAATAAAAATGCGTAATTCCTGAAACACAAATGCATAAATTTACAGAAAGAATGGATCTGACAAGATGTCAAAAAATAAACTCGCTCAGTTAATAAGAATATTTTTGTTGGAATGCAAATATAAATGCAAAAAAAATAGAAGCTGATAATTTGGCTAAATAGTAAAAGACACTGCCACAGTCTAGTTTGATTAGCGCAGTTTCCTGACAACTTTTCTTACAACTCCATACCCAAATCAGCCCATGTTAATGAAGTGTCCACAAATTAAAAAATGGATTAAGTCACTGAATATCACAAGGCACTACTTATATATATATATATATATATATATATATATATATATATATATATATATATATATATATATATATATATATATATATATATATATATATATTTGTTGCCCCACACAAAAAGTGATACTCCTGCTTTATTGACCTAACGAACCCCATGTGATTTACACCAATCAGTTCAGTAATGTGATATCATTCCCATTTTCAGCTTCAAAGGAGATCAGATATATGAGAATGGATGGAAATCACCCAGAATCAAATGGAGTGATTTTCCATGAAGAATTTTCATTGACCTGTCTTCTGCCTGTCTCCACAGACAACAAGGAGTATGATGCCTATCTGTCCTACACTAAGGTGGACCTGGACTCTTTGGGCAGGTCAGTCATCTCTCTTCACATCTGCATGTCGTAATCCAACTAAGCTTTCTTACCATAGTAAAAACACAGCAATATGTTAGATTTTAGATTCACACAATGTATAAATTTACATTTGAAATGTATTCAAATGTCATGCCTGTGTGGAGCTGTTGTTATAATGTAGCTTCTGGAGCACAGCATTAAAATAACCATGCACAAATATTAATGGGGTTGTATTATGAAAATCAAATTTTTTCAGGTCTCTACATATACATACTGGTCCTCCCTAACCCGACCAACTCCTAGAATCTGGTAAACAAATGCTTTCTGCATCAATAAATATGCAGAATTTTAGGAATTCATCACTCATTCCCAGCCTTGTGAGACACAAAGGCTGGATATGTTCACACACACACACACACACACACACACACACACACACACACACACACACACACACACACACACACACACACACACACACACACACACACACACACACACACACACACACATCCACACACATAGGTACCTTTCCCTGCTCCAGCTGTGTTGTAAGAAGTGGAGGCCATCTGACTGAGATTGAAGTGACTGACTCTGTATCCATTACAGGATGTAATACCCCTGTAATGCACTCACTATAGGTTAGTGAATGCAGAATAGGGAAAATAGGGACGGCACGTAACAGCCATATACAGTACTCAAACGCTTTGGCTAACCTTACCCATGTTTCATTTAGCCTACGAAAGTTTTACTCCCTGCGATCTGTCATTGTCCGTCGCGATTGCCGCGAAACAGCGTACGTCCTTGTCTGTAAGCATCGGTTGTCATCTCCACTGATTTTTGTCCTGTTTGCGAATGATGTGTGTTTTAAATTCTTCGCGATGTTATCCGGCGGTCTCAATAGGCCTCAATCAGCTCATGTAGTGTTTACATAATGAACAATAGAGTCACGTACGGCTGACTGAGAATTCAGATCATTGCTCAGTGCAGAGAAATCAACAGTTATTAACAAGAGAGACAAACACGTGAAAAATAAGACCAAAATACTTAGTAACGAAGTTACTGAAAGTTAAAAAAGGTCCAGACGGATCGCAAGTGCGTACGTTCATGTGGTGCATGCAAACAAAACGCATGTGAACCCGGGGGGGGAGGGAGGTGTTGATAGATGGTGTCAGAGGGGGTAGGGAGGTTGAGATAGGGAGCTGAGACCCACGCCCCATTAACACAGAGCTTTTCGGGGCGGAAGTGATTTTATCAATATCCAATCAAAGATATTGAAGACCACGGATAGTTTTGGGGCAAGACATTTCAAATACAGTGTAGTTGGACATTGGCAGCTGAATGAAATGAATTGAAAAAGCATAATATGGGACCTTTAAAAAAAGAAAACTGTTTTTTGAGAGTATCAACTTTTAATTTCTGCAGCATTTTGACATCTTTTCAATTTGTTCATTTATCTCAAACGTAGTTTTCATGCCTCAACTAAGTGGAGGGAAAGAGTGATTCAAGTTTAATGACGTCAGATTATACTCTGGTGTTTATTTTGACTGTTAACTTCTTATATGTATTTGCAGCCCACACTAGGTATGTCTTTTCCTGACAGTTTTGGATGTGATTCTAAACCCTGCTCATCGCTGTTCTCCAGCAGGACGAGCAGCGATGAGGAAACATTCGCTTGGGAGATCCTTCCAGAAGTTTTAGAGAAACATTATGGATACAAGCTGTTCATACCAGACAGAGACCTGATACCCAGCAGTAGTAAGTACATCAACACACACAGGAACAAACACACACTACACAAAACATTTACTAAGGGTTGCCTTTAAACAGTTTCTGACTTTCTTATGAACTCAGACAAAACAAAACCACAAATTGGAAATTTAATTTGTACCAAACACAGAAAGTTGTCAAAAAAAGGTGATGGCAATATTTTAACAAAAATAAGCACTAAACAAAACAAATATCTGAGTAATAAAGAAGTCCTCAAGGGGTACATAGTTAAGACATTGTTTTAGCTCACAGGGACAGTCTTACTCCTATCCTCTGTTGGCTGCTGACCTCACATCACTTTAACTTCCTCCATCGTTATGTCAGGTACGGAAATTCTACACTCAATAAGATTCAGATGCTTTCTTCTTTTTCTCTCATTCAAAAATTCCATAGAATGGGGCACTCAACTTAAAAACCAGTGGAACCGGAGGATTAGTCAAGTCCGTGTGTAGTTTCCACGTTTGCGCCAGTAAATGTTCACACAAATGGTTAACCAGTCCTTTATTCGTCCCTCTTGGGGAAAATCTTTGTCACTTCACCCACACATGTACATATATGTGTTAATTACACACGGGGGTTACAGGTTACAGGCCCCTGAACGCAACACACACTAGGGGCCTGTAGGCATGCAATTAGTATACAGAGAGAGGACATACAGAATGGTCACACTGCACGCACACACACACACACGCACACGCACACACACGCACATGCGCACACACACACACCACACATACACACACACACACACACACACACACACACACACACACACACACACACACACACACACACACACACACACACACACACACACACACACACACACACACACAGAACTATCCCATGCACCATTTGTCATCATTTCAGAGGTAATGTGTCACTCTCTGTCTGACTGGAGGGGCAAAAATGACTGTTATTGCTTTTTTTGTCAGTGCTCTGACCTGACAAACTCACAGCTACACACACACACACACACACACACACACACACACACACACACACACCCACACACACACACACACACACACACACACACACACACACACACACACACACACACACACACACACACACACACACACACACACACACACACACACACGTGAACAATGTAAGGATGATCCTCAGTGGACTGTACTGGAGATCTGCAGTATGGATTACAGATCTCACCAAATTACAAATGTACACTGTGAATATTGTTTAAGGATTCACCTATACGTGAATCCATATGCACATGTTTACTGCTTTGTTGATTTTTGCAATCAGAAAAATGATTTTATAATCTTTAAAGTATTCAGACGCATTTTAGTATCTTTCAGGCGCACTATTTTGTTTGAAACTTTGATCAGTACTTCGGTCTATTTGATTTGTCTTCACACACAACTACAGACAAATGAATTTATTTCTCTCTGTTAACTTGATTTGATGAAATCAACTTTTGCGGATCAGGGGTTGTGTTTGCAGCTTCCAATGTCATCAGGTATCCCAAAAGTTAAAACATAAATATTAATGCCCCCCAGCAAAAATCAATATCATAATACAATAATCTTGTCACTTTTCAGAACGTTTTCACGCATATTAGCTGTGTAAGTCTTAATATTGCTGTCGTTGTCATGTTAATTGCTTCATATTTAAATGTAGTTTCACAACTGCACACAGAATGACTGACTATCCGGCTTTTTTGAATGCAACGTAGATTGCATTAATAAATGGTCGGCGCCAAACTGGATTGTCGACTGGATTAAGAGGCAGAGCATTGGTAAGGCAAACAAACAAGCTTAGTGCTACAGCTAAACAAAGCTGAACTAGACTATCCTTGTAGGTTCTAAGTCAACACAGAATACCTGTAGTTTGATCTTTGGATGATAAGTTGTTTGCGTATTGTTTGTGTTTGTTTGTTTGTTTGTTTGTTTGTTTAATTAATTAATTAAAAATCCAAACAGGAAGACTACCTGTCTGTACATGAGTTCATCCTCTGACTGAACTCAGCACTCACCAGGGATTCCAGGTGGTTCATTGTTTTGACTTTTCTCTTTTCCATTCCCTCTCTGTATGTTCATCTTCAAATAAACCTCTCCACTCAGCAGTCAAATATGTATATAAAAAAACCCCGATTAAATATCTCTGATTACTCTGTTAGTTTTGTGTTTACTGCTGCAGAGGTGGATGAGTTAGAATAAAGATAAATCCACTTTTATATTGCAAGAGTTTAAAATAATCTCTGTTCTTTTCTACGGCCTGCAAACATCCGCCGATCAATACATTCAAGTTGTAGAATTTTATCACGAAGTAATTGGTTCTTCACATTTTACATTTCTCCTGCTGAAAAATCTATAATTAAATAGAGTAAATATGGCTCAGAATCAATGAATACTCACTGAAGAATCTTAATCTGGCCAAAATGATTGAAGAGCAACACAAAACAGCTCAAAATAAACATCCTTAACTGGAAGCAAGATTCCAACGCCCAGAAGAGATCATAAAAATAAATATCCACCGTGCTTATCCATCTACGTGTTATATGAACTGAAGGTTACAAAGTGTGATAAACAGTCTAAATGAGTGAGTCACAGAAACAAAGGTGCCTTTTCAATTTTTGCTGCAGCTATTGACAGAAAACACAATGATGCATCCTAAAACACCCCATTTAATTACAACCTCCATTAGCTCTCTAAAAATAACAATACCGGAATGAGAAATAAACAACAGGGGACAGGGAGAGGAGACGGTGGAGTCATTGGGTTGTCATTTCATTAATTGATTTATATAATCCTCAGAATCACATAGCTGCAGGAAGCAAAGAGCAGAGGAGTAAAGAGAAGGTTGGAGGTGAGAACAAAAACGAACCAAACATAAAGAAAGATTTGAAAAATCAAACCGGAGAAAGATGGAAAGAAAAGGGCTAAATTTTGGATGCTCTCTACTATTTGTGCCTCCTAAACTGAGCATGAAATCACAATGTGTTGCTGGAGACTTGCTGTCATTAATTTAGTTAATAAGTGAAGTGCCAGTGAAGGAGGACAACATACAGAGAGAGGGAAAGGGAGTCTGTTTTTCAAAGGAGCCAGTTTTCACACATTTCCAGTCTCTACAATTTGGAGAAATAATGAGCAATTTCCAGGACACACGTCCCAAAAAAAAATACAGAATGTTACAAGCAAATAATTGGATGGTTCCTTGGACTGAGTATGCAGCAACGGCACAGCCGTGAGAATGGGGAAAAAGTGGTGTTTTTGGCTCTATGTTACTTCTTGTATTGACCCACACGGTAAATCCACAAGAGATTAATTCACTTCCCTTATCTCATCAAGACAGAAACCATGTGCCATAAGAATGTTTCCTATACGAATGATCCATTTTTATCTTTTCCATCTTTTCTAGTTAGATTTCATAAATTCTGTATGTTACCAGAGGGGATTATTTTAGATTAGGAGCATGCTTTGCCAAACAATAGAATATGATTAGAAGCATCTGTTTACTGATTACGTGATTTTTCACTGGATAAGAGCTACTTATTAAAGAATCCCCAAGAATCGCTGATTGCATTTCTTCTGCCATCACACTTAGACTTGATGATGTTGTGGGAAATCACAGTCCACTGTTAGTCAGTGTTCATCGTCTTTCTGGCTATTGTTATCAATGACGATAGTGTCACACGGTACAACATAGAAAACACAAAGTAATTGTATTTGACACATTTATTTAAGTGTGAATGTAAATGATTTATTTTGATCTCAGACCTGCAATATAACACAAACACATAATTCTGCCTGCTAAATTGTTTCAATCATACTTTTGCACACAGGCAGAGATCTCATAGAGCCCAACGGTAATCTTACTAACAAACCATAGATGTGGTCCAGTGACACCAGCATAGTTTTCGGTTCTGGTTACATTAATGATCGTACCCCACCTTGATTACATTTGGTGATTCATTTCTGGCCAAAGTCACTACTTGTGTGCAAACATACTGTATGACAAATACTTAACACCTTTACGTTCATACTATGAAGTGATAATATTAGCTATAATGTGGCCAAATATTAACTACAACATGTTAATTAATGTCTGTCCACATTAAGTAAAGCTTGCTCTGCAATCAGAAAAGGTGAAATCATAATTTGTTTGTATTAATTACAATCTATAATTTAAATTTGTTAATTTTTAATACACTGTTATAATCCCCAAAGGGAAATTAGTGACATTTTCCTTAGGAATATTATAATTTCATGATTTACAGTTCATAGAGAATCAATGGTTCTGGATGGAGTTTCACCACATGGGATCAGGAAGACTTTGGGAGACCATCTCAGTCATCTCTGTTCATCTCTGTGAGCAAACTTTTGCCATATGTTAACAAAATGCAGAACTGCATCAAAATTTCCTGAATCTGATTACAAGTGAAGTAAAAAAGTTAAAAGTTCTCTGGTCTGGTGAGATGAGCTTAATTTTAAATAGTTTCCAGATATCATGGACAGTGTCCTCTGGGATAAAAGTGAACTGATCATCCAGATTGTTACCAGCACAAAGTTCAAAACCAAAATTTTTGATTCCAGACCTATATCCCATTGAAAACGTGCAGAAATTCAAATACAATATTCATATAGTCTTTGATCTGTGAAAATGTCTGTGTAAGTTCTCGATAATCCAGGGAACGATTATCCAAAGCTGTTTAAATCAATCCACTGGACTTTAAGAAAACTTTCTTTAAGAAAACCTTCTTAAAGTCCAGCGGATTGATTTTAACAGCTTTGGAGATCTGTGAAAATTAAGCTTAGATTAAAAGTTATTTGCAAAACTTTGTGTTTCCATTCATATATCTCAACTTTTTTGGCTTAGGGTCTGTATTGCTGATCATTCAAATACCACAGATGGTGGATGGAACAGTTTCTTTTGTTTTACATGTTTTTTGAAGCATCTGGGAGACTAACTATCTCTTGATCCTCATTACAAGGGGCACCTTTCAAACTCCTCTCAAGAGTCTGCTTTAATTTTGACTCTATGTCTGTCTCTCTCAGCATACATTGAGGACTTGGCTCGTAGCGTTGATCAGAGCAGACGTCTCATCATCGTTTTGACTCCAGAGTTTGTCGCCAAAAGAGGGTGGAGCATCTTCCAGATAGAGACTCGCCTCCACTCCATGTTGGTCACTGGTGAGATCAAGGTAGGATGCAGGGAATAGGAAAACAAGCAGCAGAGAGCTATGCTGCCATCTTCCATCAACCTCTTGCTTACTTCCATTATCTACTGAAGGAAGTGACTCTGACCAGAAACTGCTTTTCTCGGTGTCCAGGTGATCATGATTGAGTGTGTAGACCTGAAGAATGTCATCAACTACCAGGAGGTGGAAGCACTGAAACACACAATAAAGGTACAGAAAGGGAGAGATGAATAGAGGGAAAATTAATTTAAATAAGTCATTAAAGAAATAATATATCTTCAATTCCTGCAGGTTTTATCCATCATTAAGTGGAGGGGTCCTAAGAGCAATGAGCTGTCCTCAAAGTTTTGGAAACAGGTGGTCTATGAGATGCCCGCTAAACGGAGGGAGATGTTGTCCAGACGTCAGGTACACTGCTACTAACACAAATGACACTCCTTTTATGAACATATACACACACGTAGCCTCAAATGGCAAAAGAAATGCAACGCTACAGATGTGCACATCTACAAATATTCACCGAAGCCCTTTCACTCTTGGATTATGGAATAGCTTTTGGTGTGTGTCCAAGATTCTAGAAAAAGAATACCAGAGTAGAAATGAGCTCTTCACATTTATATGTGGGCACATATGTTCAAAACATCATAAACATACTTAATAAATGAAGATATGTGTGTTTATCACATGCTAACACCTCAGGGATCCTGTTGCCTGGTTCTTCTGAATCACCACTGAGAGGCCAATGCACAGAGATCTATGAGCTGCAACAGCTGGGGGACATTATCCTCATGTCCCGCAGTGTCTTAATTTAGGCTGTAGAAAATGGACAACATGGGGATTATTATTTTTATATATGTACTGATTATAATTCCCACAGGGAAATTAGTAGCACAGTCTAGTTAGTTCAAATCAAGTCATGCATATATATACATTATATATATATACAGTATATGTGTGTACAGGCCCTAAACACAAACACACACATGGGGCCTATATGCATGCAGTGGAGGTAGAGTGGCGGGCAGCTCCTTGATTGGTGCGCCCCAAATAAGCAACTTGTAAGGGGGGGCGGCGCCTTGCTCATGGATGCCTCGGCAGTGCTCCAGAGAGGAGCTGACACCCCCCACTGTCAGCTCACCCCTGGGTGTTCTTTTTTGGGCGGGAGTGGGAATCGAACCCCCGATCTTTGAAGCGTTGGACGACCTGCCCTACCGCGCGCTCTACCATTGAGCCACTGCCGCCCCAGCTGAGCCACAGCCGCCCATTATTACATGAAACATGAAAAAGAACGAAGCTTCTTTTTCTATTTTTTTATTGAGTGACATTTATTTGTTTGTTCTTTTTATTGAAAGAGTTAGAAATGAAGTGTTTGCATTTATTATGTATGAAACAGCTCCGCGAAACCTTGTAATGTTTCATTCATTCAGCCAGCAGAGAACAGCACACATAAAGCAACCTCAGGCCTTTGTGAATTTCACTAGGGACTTTTATTTGTTAGTGCTGAATAAAGCCTAATCTTTTTCACTTCATGTACCATGGAACATCACAGCTTAAAACTGCACATGAAGAATTTCAGATCCCTGTCACTCCCTCTGAATAAAAGTTAGGTGCATTTTTAATCTATACTTCAAGTAACATTTGAGCAGGCATTTGATAGTCTTTTATAGTCTAATTTATTAATTCACCTGGAATCTACCTGTATTAACCAAAATCATGCACCTACAGTACCTAAACATCTTCTCTCCTAAGAATGTATAAAATGCATAAATGTGTAATTAGAATGAAGTTATCTTACTCTTAATAATTCCCATAAATATGTGCGGCATTGCAAATTAGTCAAATATTAATTAAAAAAACGAGTTAATGTTTATTGTAAACTGTAAATAGTTTTCTGCAGATTAAATATATTTGTTTCTGTGGAACATTTTCAGCAATTCGAGAATGTGTGTAATGTATCCGCTAACATTGAGCTAATGAATCGTTTTTTAATAGTATTTTATAAAAATAATGAATTTTGCTGAAACAGAGCATTCATATATAATAAGTATTTAACAGCATCGTTAGTATTAATAAGAAAAAACCAATGTCATCAGTACTACATCTGATCAGCGCATGTTTTATATTTCTCTTGTCAGTGGTCATTTTTTATTTGTCAAACACGCAATTGGGTAAAAGATTTTACTACTCATGCACAGGACCATTTTGAAAAGTTTTGTTTGTTGAAGATGTTTTGCAAATAATTGTTTTCATTTTGATTTAAACTAAATTGTGGTTCACCGCGGTGCACTGGCATCACGCCCAGAGTTTCCCTCGCCTCATGCCCTCAGTCAGTTGGGATAGGTTCCAGCCCCCCGAAACCCACCATAGCGGATGAAGCGGTGGACGATGAATGAGTGAATGAATAAATTGTGGTTCAGCATTTTGGATTTTTTTTTTACAGTAATTATAAGTCCATCCAATGAAAACTATATAACTATGTTTACACCTTAACAGGTGATGGACTCCGGTGAACAGGGCCTCTTTGGTGACCTACAGACCACTGTTTCTACAATTGCCATGACAACCACTTCCGCCACTCTGGCACCCCCTGATGACGCTCGTCATGGACATCATCAGGTAATTCATGGACATGCATTAGCAATTACGTCTGAGCTCTTCAGTAATAGATTTTTAAAAAATACCATTTAAGAGCACACATGAATTGATATTAGGAATTTATTATCATTGTAGAATATGAAATCTTTTACATTTTTACAGCAGGTTACCTTCACCTTTCACTGTTCAATGTGCAGGTTACTTTCTACCAATAATAACTCCTCAATTGTGATGGTTTTGAACTAAAGTTAATGATTAGTACCATACAAATGTGATTTCAGCTACTTAAGCATTTGTACAATGCTTAGCAAAGTACACTTTGCTAAGCATTTTCTCTGACTTTCATTACTGTAGCTGTGATATGTATAATTCATTACTGTAGCTGTGATATGTATTCAGCCTGCTCACCGGTAACAAATTATGAAAGGCAACCTCTTCATTTCTGGGTCAATATAAACTTTACATCAATGTACATCAAAGAAAGCAATTAATGCATATTAATCTGAATTACCTCCTTTGTTAAGTGACACTGAATCACACCTGCTTCATGTGCCTTAAACAAAGTGAACCAGGAGCCATTTATTAGCTGAACAAGCCTGCTTTTTTTATCCTTCGAGTTGTGTGGTGCTTTTGTGAATGGCTGTTGGGTTAAATAAAAGACATTTTTTCCATCACTTGTAGTCCTTGAGGATAAAAAAAAGAGCCCCAGCTTCATTAATTTCCAACTCTTCGCAGAGTTCATGTTTCTGCCATTGTTTCTTTTCTACCAGGACCAAAATTCTGAAAATGCCTTCAAAACATGGTTATCAAAAACACAAATGGTCTGATTGACATGGAGATTTATTGCATCAGGTGAGTAAAGTTAATAGAAATGTTTGTTTCCTCATCACAGGTTGCCTTGGCGACAGAGATCCCTGACTACAACCAGATGACCTTGCCACTTGGGGGCAGTCACACAGCAATGAGACACTTTTGCCGCAGCTATGAGTTTCAGCTTCCCACACAGCCTTCCTCCCTGTCACCCCCCCTCCAACCTCCCTCCACCCTGCAGTTCTCCACTCTGGGCCCTGGGGGACGCCACGTCTACTGCAACATCCCCATGACACTGCTGAATGGACAGGTGGGACAAAAGGAAGGGCCTTTTGCTCTCTGTTTGCTTGTATGCATGACTGTTGTTAGGTTCTAGCATCAAACATCAAAGTATCCTTCCTTTTCCTTATATCTTTCCTGTTGATGTTGTTTATGTGCATGTTTCCAGTTAAATATATTAAAAATAAAACCCCTCTTTTCTCCCCAGGGGCTCAGAACAGTGCACTGGGGAACAAGAGGTCTGTTTGGATAAAAGAAAATGTAGCCAGACCATAGCATCTTCAGTTTTTCATACAGGGAAAATAATTTGCAGTGTAGTTGTCATATATGAGGTATTGTGAAATAGTGGCATGCAGTGGTGCTTTCTTGTTTAATTCAGCCATGTTTCCCCTTTTTAATTGGAAACTTGCTAGATATGACTGTACTGGGGAGATCTTTTTTCATTGCTGTTGTGTTTTTTCAAGGTTTCTCAGAGCAGTACACTTGGGAAGAAGCCAGAACTTCACCTGAACAGCACCTTCGTACCTCTCACCAGCAGAGAACTAAGCTCTGACATCTGGTAGGAGGAATGCTCAACTGGTGCTGGATTACAGTTTGCTTTACTGGCTGCTTTTACGTTGGTTCTGGACATCAGGTAGACAAGTTGGTCGACTAGTTTTCATTGGGTTTCTGGACCGTGAACAGCCTTTTGTTTCCAGGAGGAATTGCCTGCAGATCATTTTTGGGCCACTTCATCAAGGACTGCTTGGTGACTGTACACGCATTGGATTCTAAATGATTTGGTACACTGGGTGTAGATAACCTCCAAAACGGATTGTACACCCATTCTTGGACCTATACGCACTGATTTGAGACTGAGACAAACTGTCAGATGTGTAGCCAAGCCCTGTAGTGATTGAAAAGGACTCCTATAATATAATAGAAACTTGAATGGTGGAGTAATTTTCCAGCGGTATGGAACTATGGATGTTAATATCTGACGAAGACCCCAAAAAGATCAAGGTTATAAAAACATTGACTAGGTGTCCACAGAGACAAGTTTGTTCACACCATTTTTGTGCCAAGATAACCAGTTGATTGGTCCACCTTTTACTACTCAGAAATGTTAGTCAGCTGAAATATAAAAGTAGCATCATTTCAGTATATCAATCTACCTGCTCTCTAGATGGTTTAAATGAGCAGATGTAAAGCAATGATTTTGGAATTCCAATCCACCTTAATGCAACAAGTCAACCTCTTGAATATCAATCCTGGCTAACTACATAGAGGGCTACCTACCTACTGTATTTATCTGTCTTGGCCCTTAGCAGCTACACTGGTTGACTTGGAAAGAAATGGAATCCAGCAAGATTAGTAAGATGAAAAGTGATCTGTAAAGCACTTGCGAAACTTCAAGAGCACAGTGAGCTGATGTATATGGAAACACAGCTAGTTGGTAAAACTAGCTAACTTAAAGTATTTACTTCTGGAGCTGGAGGCTGATTTTAAATGTCAACATAAGACTGAAAGCTAGTCATTTACATTTACCTGGTAACCCACTAAATCAGCAACCATTCCAATCGAGAGGTGAACTGGACAAAAGGTTACATAAAAACATAGAACCAACGTGCTAAAAGCATAAAGGATTTGTTTTTTTTCTATTTGCATGACCACCCATTTAGATAATAATAAAAATAATCAAATAAATATAAATAAGAAAGAGGAAAAGACAATAGTTTTTTGCAGCCTCTTTTTAATATAGAGGTGAATAAATGTCTTGTGTTGAGAAAGTATGTTTGTTTTATGTCCAGCCATGAAGTAATTATAAAAACTGACAAAGGGAAAAAAGGAGGAAACCCTCGAAGAACATTACTATTTATTTTGTTTTGATTTATTTAAGAGTTCCTTCTAAAGGTGTGGTGTGACTCTTTGCCAGACTGATTTTTAATGTATGTTTACCACAATAATCTCTGTACAGCTTTCATAACTTACGCATAGACCTATACATGACAGTGATTTGTTCTGTTGACTTTCGAATTCAGTACAGCAATCCCTCGCGCATTCGCGCGTCAACACGCGCAACTTCACCTCATTGCGGATTTTTAGTAGGTAGACACGTGATACCGTACACGCATTCTATTGGCTGATGGCATCCAGAAGTGCTCTACGTTCTGTGAGTCTCAGAACACAGCGGACTTCCGTGAGAGGCATAAGTGCTTTAAACAGTCGATAAGAGTGTGGCAAAAGGTAATACAGAAAGGAGGTGGTTTAATATCACTATGGGAAGGATTCATAAACATTTAAATTACCGCAAATAATAAGATAAATAGTTTGTCGCTATATCGCGGAATTCGTTATTTGTGTGTGGTTTCTAGAACGCATTAACTGCGAGTAATGAGGGCGCACTGTATGTGAGAATCACAGTTCCTTCTTCTTTTTTGGATGGATGGATGGACGGACGGACAGGTGTGTGGGTGGGTGGATGGATGGATGGATGGATGGATGGATGGATGGATGGATTGATGGATGGCAGTACAACCCTGTTAATGGACAGATGGTTTTAGCCCGTCACTCTGGAGTCAAGACCTTCACCACTCGTGCAAAGGAGGCTTCACTGCATACAAACTGGAGACCAAGAAGAACAAGACTATTCTCTTTTTTGAGCTTTAAGAAATTTAAATTACTACCATAATTATTTAAGAAAGTGACTAATGTTTTAAATTCACACACAGCTACTGTCATTGTCTTATTAGAACAAATGAATTCTGGATATTTGAGATTGTTTGATACAATTTTTGAGTTGTTTTATTCGATGGCAATATACGGTATAGTCGTTGTCTTTTGATTTCTGGTTTCTTTGACTATTCTTTGGATATATCAGTTGAAATAATTTAATAGCAAATAAAAATCATATGAGTTGTTTGATATATTTGGATGCTTCTCGTCTGATCCAGTTCTTATTATGTCTCTCTTTTCCTTCCTTTTGTTTTCTTTTATGGTTTATTGCTAGAACAGACTGCAAAATATTTTCTTTTAATTCTTTCATCTGTTATACCATCTTGTGCTCTGCTCTTCCCACATATCTCAGACACATCAGACTCATTATCTTAGTACCTGCCTACATCCTCCGCTCACACCTTTAGATTCCTCTTCTGGGTTGAATCTGAACTGAACTTTAATGATAAACAGTGAGACGAGTAGAGTTGAAGCTACATTGCATGGGGGAAAACCAACATCTGCATTTGATAGAAATGGGTTTGATTGTATGTAAAAGTTTTATGCATTACCACTTGTAAGGAATATTAACATAATAAATTAAGGCCAAGCAGTCCCTTTTGATTCAATCAAGCCTCACCCAAAATCCAAGACTGAACCCTGTCAGCATAATTTGCAGGGCCGACTACCCCAATCAAAAATATATTCACATGTGGTGCACGGATGAAAGGATGGATCTAATAAAGGTATCGTAATTTAAACTAATTATGTCTTGAGTCACAATAGAGATTTTGTTCTCTACAAGTATTCTCTCATGATTCCAGCGTCAACAGTCAAGGCTTGTATCGCTGCGGAATGACCCGATGGGTCACACTGGAGGTCTGTAAAGCCAATACTCAGGTTACGTCAACAAAATGTCTTTTTTCTGCTATTTAGATTAGACTTTCAAAGATTTCTAAGTTTATCCTAACATCCACAGAACACTGCCTGATATATTAATGTTTTCTTTGTTACGTTAAATAAAAATATTAGAAATATGATGAAGTGAATTGGAAAATAAATGAAGATATTTCAGAGATGTCATCAAGACAAGGGTTTTAGTTACAGTGTTGCAATGAAAAAAGATTTAATAAAACAGTTGCTGGAGTGACAGTATTTAGGAAGTCAAACTGCTTTTCAAAGGTACAGAAGTTTGTGTCCACCGTTCCCCCGAGTGATGAAACTTGTGTATTCTGGTCATTCACGTGTACCTATACGTAGGTTTAGGTTGGGTTGATCAGTTTGTATTCAGTGGTAGTGTCAAGTCATAAAGACTGTCTGTCAGCATTCAGACACTGAGAAATTTAGCACAGTGGTCACAAACAATTAAAAAAACAACAAGGAAAGGTACATGCCATTTTACACTATAGACTAACAGTATATTTTGTCCAACAAAATTGTAATAAATCACTGCTGATTGTATGTGAAGACACTCTTACCATTTACTCTACACTTCCTCTCATTCAAAAGCTTTGTTTAGCTTGCTGCACTGAAGGTGCGTAATTTTTGATCTGCAGTGATTACATTCTTCTACTTCAAACTTCTCTATTACAGTGGGACATATTTGACCTATTATTCACATTTGAATGCTCTACATCATATCTCTGCTCAATCCCTGCAACACAATCAGATATTTAGACACAACAGCAATATCCTCATTCTTTCCTGTTGTCCATCCGTCAGTGTGTTCAAGCTGGGACATTATCCTCTTTTTAGTGAACATGCTGGGGAGTTTCACAATGTTAATCAGAATATAAATTAGGTTGATTTGACATGTTTTTTTTAGGATCACACAGGTAAGCCTGTTTGAAAAATATGAAAGTGTGAAGGAACACATCTGCAGCACAGATAGACATCCTGGTGAACATTAGAGCTAATGTGAGCCTTTAGTAATTTATATATGTTATATGATCCCAGAAAATGCAGGGCAGTATCTATATTGATGGCAATGCTAATTACAATACATCACTTCTGTGTGTGTGGGCGGGATGCTGATAATGTTTTTCTCATGCAGGGATCATTTATACCTCAACACTCATTTGGTCTCATAAGAGTCATGACATAATGGTTATGACAAGCTAAAACGAGGTCATAACTTTGTGTAAAATGTCCAACGGTTTGGCACAAACTCATTAGACCTCTACCAACACACTGACAACAGTATAGTGGAACAGGCAAAGAAGCACTGGGTTTCTCAAAATTTAAAGTTCACTTTTAAACAGGTTTGGCTCATGTTTGTATCTGCTAATAAATCTGGAAATAATGTCAGTGTCTGTTTCCATTTGGAGAAATAACAGAGTTTCCCATGAAGTCGGTCAGTTCTGAGTTCTCTGAGCTTCTTGTTTCTGTCGATTGATTGCTGTATATTCTCCATTTGTGCTGCACAGTATTTAAACTACGTCCAATCTGTACAGAAGCCTGGAAAGCATGGTCAAAAAAAAGTATACAAAAGAATTGCCAACACATCACATTTGTTCAAATCTCTTCCCAGAGGGCCACACTGCCCACGGAACCTGTCTTGTTATTCTAGGTTCATTCATAGGTGTGGTTCTGGGAGCTTCTTTGATGGATACAGCTGTAATTGAGACCCTAAATCAAGGTCAATGAGGAATCACTCTCATTACTGGCCAACAAAGCTACTAGTAGCAAAGTACGTCCTGAATACATTCAGTAATAGATAGTAAAGAGCTTCTGTTGTGCAGCAGGGAGGTTAAATATGTTTATTTGCACATTTGTCTTTATAGTGAGAAACTTCCAGAGAAAAGAGATGGTCTTGTTTTTTATCCCTGTTCTTCATGACAGGAACATTAACAATAATATTTTGCAATGCAATTCCCCAAAGGTCACTTCCCTCAAATTCAGGTGGATTAGATCGTCATCAAATCAGTCACACAACAATGACTTCCTCAGTCACTGGAGTATGTGTGTTCACATGCCTCCTGTCTGTGATATAATAAAACAAATCAGCCATTAAAATTATCCATCAGTCTTACTTGCAGTACAATTTTTAATAATCAGATGTGAAATATTTAACTGTTTAAAAGTAAGCCATCTGTAATGGATTAACTATACATACTTCCAAAGGACTTAGTAATAGTTAAATTACAAAGATAAAAGGTTTCTCTGATGGTTAGTTTATATAGAATGAGTACTGAATGTTAGAAGCAGCACAGGTGCATAGATCACACTGCACTGGAATAGGTGATGTCCATGATGTCAAATGGAAACAAACAAATGTTGTGCAAGTTTCCTGAGTAATCAATTATTAACAGACATAGCATTAAATGAGTAATTGAATTACCTTACTAATTGCTACTAATTATTGAATATGAAACTAATTTCACCGAGTTTACAATTTTAAGAGCAACGCTCCAGAGACAAAAGCCCCTTCTGCTTAGACATGTCACCTACTGACCCTTCAGAATCCCAGTAGTTTGTGTCACACCCACACACATACTGTTTCATACTGGATGAACCAGATTAATGCCAGCAAGAAAACCCAATTTTGGTCCTTACTATCTCAGATACACCCCACAACAGAGTCCCACGACGTCATCCACAACACATGGGGCAAAGAAATGATGCTAGATGCCAAAATATTTCTCCACTTCCTGTAGATTTTCACTGGTAAAATATGATCCATTTCAGGGTTCAATGAAGCAATAAGAGATACAGATTACATAGGATGTTTTGTGTCACTGGAAAAAAACAAGGTCAATGTTGTGAGATAAAAGTCGGAATTCCGAGATGTGATCACAGCAGCACCATTCTTCATTCTCGTCTGGATCTGTAACGCCTCATCATTGATGACGTGTCGCTACTGTAGGTGCTAGGAATACAGCAAAAACTTAACCTGCAAATTGAAAATGGTATGTGTGTGGTTTATTATTTTCTACAGGGTGAGCAACAGGGCTTGAAAATAAGTTTCTTAGAAATTTAAATGTACTTTGTTCGGCGGCACCATTCCAAATTTTCCCAGACTTGGGATCTCTTTCTGGTTGGGTCCATTTTAAAGCAATTACGGCGCAAATTGTCTGTCAGCAATCTGAATGCTACTCTGATGAATCCAAGAGATTTTGACATGACAGGCAGCACACCACGCTGTTTCATCCATTTTAAAACATCTGGGACTCACCGGTGTTTCGGATCACTCATTGATCTGGACCACTAAACTGTTTCACCTAGTGAATGAAGTGCCAGTGTGTCACCTGGTGAATGGGGCGCTTAGCGTTTCGGCGCACTTGGTGTGCCAAACGTCATCAGTCACATGGCTTTTCCATGTTTGAAACAGGCTCTGTTTCACATGGGAACGCCCACCGAGTCCGGGGCGTGTATCGGAGCGCCGGAACAAAGCCTGACATTACTACCCACAGCCACCTACAACGGTACACCTTCCCATCCAGAAAAAGGATGTCAGTCAATTCACGTAACAAATCATCAATTTTAGGCCACTGCCAACGCCTAATTCCTCCATTGCAATATCAGTAAGTCACACCAGGTGAAGCCCCTGACCCACAAGGACTTCCAGATTGAGCTGTGGCTCAGCTGTGTCAGATGGACATGAGTGGACATGAGGTTATATGGTTAGGAGTACTAACTACGTGATGTCGTGCTGTGCCTCATTTTGAACAGAAACTGCCTTGAAGAGTGGCACAAGTAGCACAAACTGTATATAGTTATGTTAGAAGCCTATGGTGACCATTTTGGAGTTCAAAACCAGATCCATGAGCATGTATTAGGTTATTATGTGCAATCAAATACAATTTTTCCATTTTTGAATTGGACTGTGTGTCTATTTTGGCCCAACTCATTTGGAGAGTGGCATAAGTGACACAAACTGTATATAATTATGTTAGAAGCCTATAGCAACCTTTTTTGACTCAAAACCAGATCCATGAGCATGTTTTTGGTTTTTATGTGTTATAACAGTTTTTCCATTTTTGAATTTGACCATGAATTTGGCCCAATATGTCAGTGTAATAACTTATAGGGAAATAATAACTGTTTCTTCATATAGCTGAAGTTGTGCTGAAGATAACCATACCAAGCATGGGTATGTTAAATCATTTTTAATGTGTTATATAGAGACAAAAATCAAAGGTACCAAAAAACGGCCACAATAGGTCAGGGGTCTAAGAGTTAAGACTTGAATGGCTGAAGGATAATAATCCTACAGGGAAATTATTTACCTCTGTTAAGTACACGTACAGCCATGTGGCATACCTTACACAAGAATACAGCTATCACAGTTAGACAACACTGCATTCACACTAAATAAACACATACTTAAGGATACATTGGTGGAATAAGGACAAGAGACATAGAAACATGAGTGTATAGACAAACACAACAAAACCTACTAGCATAGAGTGCAGAAATTTCACAGTAGCTCATGGATCCCATTGGATCTCAAGCTAGATGCCCACACCGTTGGCAGGCACATCCATCATAACCTAACGTGGTACAAGACACTTCATTATCAACCACATGACACACAAGTGCAACCCAGCAGATCTCCAGTTTATCACCTTCCCCACACTCAGCTGCAGTTTGATGACCTTTCTGTCCTTGACCTGTTTTAATGTCTCATCTGTTGTTCTTTTATTTTTATTACATGTATTATTTGTGACCTCGTTGTTCTGGGATCAGAAAAAGGTCTTGTCAGCCCGTCAAACAGATTTACTGACCATTTGTTCAATCTTTCAATTTCTTTATTCTCTTTTTTGGTTGGTATTTAGTTGATTTTTATTTTGGCAAGCTTGCATAACATTTTACTTCAGGTGTCTGATTTTAACTCAGCGGCTGCCATTTTGTGAACCAGTCTCCTCAGAAGTCGCTGTTCTGAACAGCCAGCGGTTCTACCGGTTTAACCCCATCTAGTTTTATCTGACGTCTTAACACTCGGACCCCACCTAATTCTAGTCTCACTTTTTTTCCCCAGAACTTAAGCCGTTAACCGTGTAGATGGTGCCCTAGAAACACAAATTTAGACATAAGTTTGGACTTTAAACCTTGATTTGGAGCTTTTGACTTAAGTGGCCTAATTTTATTGTCTTGGAGTCTAGGGGCTTCCAACCCTCTTACGCATTTTTAGACTGAATAATTCTGTGGTCGATTAAATTTATTACGTGAGAGGCCGAATCTTTGTCACAGCGGGATCGCAAATCCCAATTTTGAGCTGTTTGCTGTAGACAGATCTATATTGTCACATACAGGACTTTAAATCTAAAATGCTGCTTTTGTACCGACCTAGGGATCACACTGCTTCTCTTTTACACTGATATTTCTGTAGCACTTATTTCTTACTTCTCTTATAGTCCCCCCAGATCCTTCAGAAAAAAAATTCCCACCAGACTCTCCCAATTTTCCTTCCTGACCAACTTTTTCGTAATATAAAACACAACTACTGTATATGTATTTATGATGAACTGATACCTATTTGTAACAAAATTTGCACAGACTCACGTGATAAACCAGGCAAGCTATCTGGCAGAATTTTAGAAAAGGTTTCTGCTTACCTTTTGTTTGTGCAGTCAGATGTCGCCCGGTCCCTACAAGAGAATGCCACCTCTCTCGAGTCATGGGTCACAGCAACAGTTTGTTAGGGTTTTGCTCTGAACGAAACCCTCTTCAGTTCTTTAGCTCGGTTGAGAGGTACATCTTCAATGATGAGACAAATTGTATTCCAAAAAGGTTTACTGAAGAAATTCCGCAGTTTACAGTTCTGGGCTCTTCCACAGATGCAAACCTCTGGAGAAGAGCCCCGACTGTTCATTTACCCTGATCTTTATCGTGTTTGGGTTAGACTGTCCTTGAAGAATGAGCTCACCAGCCGCCTGACTCAGCCTCATATGTATCGGTTCAAGATATCTATGTGCTGTGTTTGCTGTACTTTTGTGTTCAGAAAATTATGTGATAGACACGTGTTGTGCTATGTTTGTGTAAGCAGATGCATTTTGTGGTCATTTCCATTGTTAAATGGAAATTCAGCACAAATCCAATTCAGGGATGAACATCTCCATGAGGGCCCTTGGGTCTATGAGGATGGCTGACGGAGGAAAACAAAAAGCCTGAGAGAGGAATTTGACATGTAGACATTCAAAGGGATAAATATCTGTCAGCCCTGCGATAGAGAGCAACAGCATGTTTTGTACCACTTCTTTGCCTCCCTGGCAGACAACACAGAGCACAGGCTGGATGACAAGGGAGCAATTGCCGCCTGTGATTCACTAAACCGCTCAAGCTGGCCAACAGATGAGGGAAAGAGCATGTTGTTTGATGATGACATGCATGTCATCATTCAAGGTTTTGGTCATGTTTCTGCTAAGAGTTTAGAGAATATAAATTTCTATGGCAATGGTCTCCGCAACCTGTTTTCTGCCATCTCAAGGTTCCCTGCGTAACAGTGGAGTGTGAACGTGAATTTAGCCAACAGGAAAGTCAGAAAGGCCACGAAGTCTGACATCAGAGCAAACTGTTCACTTAGTCTGATATTTGCGGTTATTGTAACTGTTTCATCTCTTTCTGAGAATGTGTTAAATATGTTAAACCTTTGATTGGTCACTTTTTCATGACTTAAAAAACCCCCACTACAATCTGCTTTTTGACAGTTCGCACACAACAATTCGCAATGGGTAGAACTATCACCACACAACAAGGATGTCAGAGAATCCAACATCCAAATCCTTCAACTTGCCGACTCCTACATGAATATTTCTTTTCATGTTTCATTATATCCAGCCAGGTATCTCAAAGAATGCCTAAAATAAGCAAGATGCTATTTTATCAATCCCTGATGGAATGTCCAGCAGCTCAGTCATACAGTAGAGTTAAAACAAACCAAAAAATTGCAATACATATGTTAAGGCTGGCTGGAGACTGTTGTGGGAGAAATTGCAGGAGACAGGCGAATCAATACTCAGCAAGTTTATTATGAAGAGTACAAAAACACAGCTGCCGGTAGACTGGTGGTGGCAGGAGGCTGGGGCTCCAAGAAATAAAAGGCAAGGAGGCACTAAACTGCCATCGACAAGAAAAAAGAATTTGATCAGCTGTTCAATCTCGACAAAGAAAGGTACAGCAATCCCTCAATACTCGTGGTTAATGCATTCGAGGACCATCCGCAATTAACAAAATTCCACGATACAGCGACAAACTAATCATTTTATTATTTATGGTAAACATTTATGAACCCTCCCCATACTGATATTAAACCATCTTATATCTGTATTACCTTTTTCCAACTGTTTAAAGCACTTTTAAGTGTTTCTTTAATACATGGTGCGCTGCGTTCCGCGAATCTCAGAAGGCAGCGCACTTCCGGATGTTGTCAGCCAATAGAATGCGCATACGTTATCTACGGTATCACATGACCGCCTACCAAAGATCCACGATTTGATGAAGCCAGGCATCTTGAAGCAAACATATGCGAGGGATTACTGTACTCACAAGTAGTTATGTCCGCTTTTTTTCGGCGCTCTGATACATGCCCCGGACTCGGTAGGCATTTCTTTCTGAACCACTGCTTCAAAGCCTGCTTCAGACAAGGAAAAACTACGTAACTAATGACATTTGACACATTCAAGTGCTTCTAAACACTAACCGCTTCATACCCCAGGTGACTCACTGGCGCTTCATTCACCAGGTGAAGCAGCCTAGTGGTTCGGATCAATGGGCAGGGATTCGAAACACTGCCTGGTCCCTGATGTGTTAAAATGGATGAAACAGCGCGCCGTGCTTCCTATGGTGTCCAAAGCTTCTGGATTGTTCACATTAGCTTTCGGATTGCTGACAGTTTGCTTTCTAATTGTGATGCAATGGAACCAACCAAATGGAAATCTCAAGTCTGTGAAAATTTGGTGATCAAAGTAGATTTTAATTTCGAAGAAACTTCTTTTCAAGCTCTGTTGTTCACACGGTAGAAAAGAATAAACAACACACAAATGTCATTTTTAATTTGCAAGTGAAGAGTTTGCTTTGTTAACAGCACTTGACATAAAGTAACAACACGTCATTAATGATGAGGCATTATCAATCCAAACATTAGAATGGAGCCGGTTGGGCTGCTTTGATAACATCTCGGAATCCCGACTTTTATCTCACATTATAGACCTTGTTCTTTTTTTTCTAGTGGCACGAATCCTCCTATGTAAATCACGTACAAAACTCACATGTATATATTTATATTTCATAGACATGCATGAACATGTAATCTATATCTCTCATTACTTTATTGAATCCTGTGTCACCCTTTTTACCTAGTAATCAGGATAAAAGTCTAAATATCTAGTAATCTGATCTGCGAAACTCCAACATGTCTCAATCTACTCAATTTGAGTTCTACTAGGTTTGTAAGGAGACTGGCAATGGTGACTATGGTGAGTGAAAAGTTGAAACCTCCAATCCTAATGACACACTGACAAGAAATTAAGAAACGTAGTATTTAAATGAATTTGAAAAAAACAAATTCAACATTTCAATTGCCCAAGAAAACATGGACTTGAACAACCAAGTAAACATTGATCCCTCGTTCAAAAAATATTTTAAGTCCTTAAGAGCACGGGTTACCACTGCCCATTTCAGTTAGGTGCTTGTTTGTTTGTTTTTTGTTTTCATTCCACTTCGTTTGGTGTTTCAATGTTCTTTTGTTGCGTGTCTATAGTTTTGGTTTTTTTTGGTTTTTTATCAGTTTGTGTTCTGTCAGACCTGACTCAAAAAAAGTAACAAAAAATTTAAAAAAGGAAAAAATCTGAGATCTCAGTAAACCAAATAAAGTTCTTGAAACACTTGGAATCCTTTTTTACCTACCACCCTCCTAGGAACCAGGTGGCCTTTAGATTCTGAGCATTCGGTGTAGACCTCCCATGTGGCATCCAATCCGTGGATGGCAAGGCATCAGTTCTTGTTGCAGATTCTATCGCTATAAAAAAACCCAGCCTGCACACAATTGTACATAGCAATAACTTAATTTGCGGCTCGACAAAATGCTATATGAACGTATTTCAAAATTCTTAAATCCTCTTTCCAGAGTTTTCATATCATTTTCTGTATCTATACAATTTAATTACATTTTTAATTTAATAATAATTTAATAATAATGTATAAAATTAAAAAATCTTATTGACCTAATACAAAAAAAAATCAATGAACAATACAATTCTTGAACATATAAAATCACCCACGAAAAGCTATTTGCATATTTAGGATTAAAGACTGGTCCACATCAATACATCGCCCGAGGCATGTTAGTAAAAACACCACAGACAACTGCATTACAGAAGCAGCACATGGGGGTGCATTAGCTTGCTTCCTGCAGGGTTAACACTACCAATGACCCATTAGCAACAACAACAAAATCACATTTCCAAAAGAAAATCACATCCTGACTGGTTTCATAACACGTTTTCCATTTACACATTCAGTTTTATGCGACTCACCAGGATTTCCTACCAACAAAAAACATTTACTCTCCGTGGCTCAACAGGTTTACTGGACTGAACTTCCACAACATCTATAAAATATTTCAATGCTCAAAATCATGTTTTAAAGAGGCCATTTTACACATTCGACTGTTGGATGATTGAACAGAATTTTTTACCTCGCTCCGAGCAGAAAGATGCAGTTAAATGAAGTTACCGACTGAACACCGAGCAGGTAGATGCCGTGCGCAGCACAGAGGTGCGTTCAGGGTGCATGGGAAACACCACCACTCTACCAAATAAAATTGTTCACACACAAATAATAATAATTTTTTTTTAAAAACACTGACGGTAAAAAATGACACTGGGTTACACTTGCAAGGATCAATAATCAAATCAATTTCCTATACATAAGGTTACCTTTTGGTAAGCAAGGATTAACACATTAAATTAAATGTGTTGAAAATTTAAATTTATGCTTTC
The DNA here is from genome assembly GCF_040054535.1 of Antennarius striatus. Lineage (NCBI taxonomy): Eukaryota > Metazoa > Chordata > Actinopteri > Lophiiformes > Antennariidae > Antennarius > Antennarius striatus. Next base: position 19,463,278 of record NC_090785.1, on the reverse strand, counting down.
CCAACCAATGCATGAGAGGTATGTCAGATGTACAAATATTTGTACATCTTTGTACACGATGGATCTGCTTCACCATCTACGAGGGGACTCTGGTTCCATTTAATTTGGTTTCAATTATGGTTTTGGTTTTGGTAAGGATAATCGTACACTTTATTTTTCTTTTAAGAACAATGACTTACACGTTGATTTGGTCCGTCTTCAGAATGGTGGATCCTTGGCAACTGGTGACCTCTGCTTCATCGGCTGGTGGTGACTCACTCCACTGGATGAATCAGCGTGTTTCTGTCAAACATTGATGATTATTGTTATTGTTATTATTATTGTGTTGTTAATCTGTATATCCGGCATCTATTGCTTTGTCTGTCCGCTTCTGAAAGAGTGGTCCCTCCTTCGTAGTCTTTCTGAGGTTTCTCTCTTTTTTTTCCCTGTTAAAAGGGTTTTGGGGGGAGTCGTTCCTTATCCGATGTGAGGGTCATACTGTTGCAGTACGCAAAGGTCAGAGACAGTGTTCCTTCTAAGCTGCGCTCCTGCGCAGTTGCGCACTGCTCGCACAGTTTCAGCGCACAAGGAATTCTAAGCTGCGCATAAAATAAAATTCAATATAAACGTTTTGTGGTATCCCATGTGTTGTTGTGTGTTGCTGCCCTGAGTTATTTTACGCATGTGTGAGTTGTGCATGAGTTCAAGAGACGGGGGTGGGGGGGGTGAATGTAAAAGGTGAGTGCTGAGCGGAAGTTGAGAGGTTCTGGATTGTTGCTTGCCGAAATAAAGGTTGCCATAAGAATGCCGTGGTTGTCATCCTTGTCCACATTACATGACAGTGGGGGTGTCAAAGTATTAAATACAGTTCATATCTAATCTTCTTCTTTTCCTTTCGGCTTTCCCTTCAGGCGTCCCCACAATGAATCAAATGCCTCTATCTAACCCTGTTTTCTGCATCCTCTTCTCTCACACCAACTACCTTCATGTCCTCTTTCACTACATCCATAAACCTCCTCTTTGGTCTTCCTCTAGGCCTCAAAACTCAGCATCCTTCTACCTTTATATGCACTATCTCTCCTCTGGACATGTCCAAACCATCTCAATCTGGCCTCTCTGACTTTATCTCCAAAACCTTTAACATGTGCTGTCGTAGAACACAGGGTGGTTTCAGCAAAAACGGCTGATTTTGACCAGAAAACGGAGATAATGTTCTACTGCAGAGAAGCAAATTCAAGCAAAACTCCAACGTCAAACTTCTGAAAATACTTTTACTTATTGAAACAATGAAAACAACATTAGAAAAATATTTTTTGATGAACAAATGATTTTATAACAATTTTGAAAATTAGACAAAACATAACAAAGAGTACATTCATTTCACTCTCAACTGTCACAACCATTTACAGGTGAGTGTATGTGTGGGTGAGTGTGAGTGTACTCAATAATATTTTTTTTTAGTGTGATATGCAGGGAAGCATTCTCCTGCATGCAGGGGAGTATGACAGGCCTTGCACCACATCCTGGTCTCACTCCTCCCACCCCTTCTAACACACACCCGACATTTACTTGAGGGATGTGCTTTCCTGGTGGTGGCCCTCAAATGTTCCAGCTTGTGCCTGGACATCAGGCCATCGAGTCTGTCTTCTGGGTCTCGGTTTCTGCGTGATCTAGTTTGCAGCACGTCTTCGACCTCCATCTCCTCGCCCTCCTCATGTGACACGTGCCCCTTTTCAGTCCAGGACCTTGCAACACACTTCATGAACTCCAGGTGTGTTTTGTTGATCCCTGGGTTCCTGGACCTGAACAACACACAGGCATTGTACACACAAATCTGGAACAAATATGCAACAAACTTTTTTGTCCAGTTTTGAGTTTTCCTGATGAAGGGGTAGTATGCAATGTTCTGGTCAAGGTTGTCCACCCCATTCATGCAGGAATTGTACTCCACCACACACTCCGGTTTGAGCTGTGCCACTTTGTCCCGCTGACCCTTCTGCCACACCTCCACCCTCTGCATCCTGTCGTTGTGGCAGGTTGTAATCATTTGCACCAAGCGCTTGTCCTGCCAGGCCAAGACCAGTACCCGGCCGTTGTGCCGCACCACCTTCCCCTCCTCACCCAAGTCTGTCTTTGACAGCTCTCTGATAATCTGTGGTTCCCCGCGGTTTTTCCTCAGAGTTCCACAGACATTAGTTGTTTTTTTTACATAACTGCTCACACAGTTTGACGGAGTTATAAAAATTGTCCATGAATATTGTGTACCCCTGTTCGGTCAGGCGGTCAAGGAGGGAGAACACAATGTCCGGGAGTGTGCTCGACTGGCCAACATAAGGCAACATATTATAACAATAGCCAGTCCGCGAGTCACACAAAATATAAGATTTGATGCCATATTTGACTGGCTTTTGAGGGTTGTAAACCCTGAAGTTCAGGTGGCCACGCCACTGCAACATCCCCTCATCTATGCAAATGTTTTCATGGGGCTGATGCAAAACTGTGGAGATGGTTCTGCTCCCCAGAACCGTCTCCACAGAGTCCAGGCTCAGCCCGACAAATGAGCCCGCTCTGCGGATGAGTCTGTTAAGACGATCCATATCTCTTTTCCTGGCCCCACCACCCCAACACACAATGGCGTATGACAGCACACTGGAGACTACGGACTGATAGAACATGAGAAGGAGCTTAGGACAGATGTTGAAGCAGGCCAGTCTCCTCAGGAAGTACATCCTGCTCTGCCCCTTCTTGTACACACAGTCTGAGTTGAGTGACCAGTCCAGTCTGCTGTCTAGCTGCAGTCCCAGGTACTTATAGTTTCCTACCACCTCCACCTCACTGCTCTCAATGATCACTGGTTGTGGAGAGGGAGGTGCCTGCCGGAAATCCAGCACCATCTCCTTCATCTTGGAGACATTGAGCTGGAGCTGGTTCTGTTGGCACCACTCCACGAAGTCAGCCACCAATGCCCTGTACTCCCCCTCATCACCCTCCCGGATACATGCCACAATCGCAGTGTCATCGGAGTACTTCTGTATGTGGCATGTATCCGAGTTGTGCTTGAAGTCCGATGTGTAGAGGGTGAAGAGAATGGGGGAGAGCACGGTCCCCTGTGGCACCCCTGTGCTGCTGGTCACCATAGAAGAAAAACAGTCCCCCATATGGACGTACTGGGGTCTGTCCGTTAGGTAGTCCGTGATCCAGCTCACGAGATAGGGGTCCACTGCCATGGAGATCAGTTTATCCTGTAGTAGCCGGGACTGGATGGTGTTGAAGGCGCTGGAAAAGTCAAAGAAGAGCACCCTGACGGCACAACCCCCGGTGTCCAGGTAGGAGAGCACACGGTGGAGGAGGTACAAGACAGCGTCGTCAACCCCAACCTTGGCGTGATATGCGAACTGGAGAGGGTCCATTGCACCCTGCACATGTGGACGCATGAGCTCCAGGACCAGTCGCTCTAGGGTCTTCATTACGTGAGAGGTAAGAGCAACCGGTCGGTGGTCGTTGAGCTCAGTAGGGCATGTTTTCTTGGGTACCGGGACGATGCAGGAGGTCTTCCACAGTGACGGGACCCTCCCCAGCCATAGACTGAGGTTGAACAATGGCTGCAGGGGGTCCCCTAGTTCCGAAGCACAGGCTCGGAGGAGTCTTGGGGAGGTCTTATCTGGTCCAGCCGCCTAATAGGGACGGAGCCTCCACAGCGTTGTCGTCACCAGGTCTGCAGTGATGACGGTCTCGGTCGTGGTGGGAGCAGGAAATCGTGGCGAGGTCGGAAGTCCAGTGGTTGAGGTGGCGCCGTTGAGCTTCGCAGCTCTTGGAGTGGGCTCAGGAGAAGTGGCAGGGGTGGAAGGGGAAGTGGCAGGGGTGGAAGGAGAAGAAGCGCAGGAGGAGGGAGCATCAGTGGAGCAGTCTGCAGGGCCGGGAGAGGCCTGGGACGAGGAGCCGGGAGTGGTGGGGGAGCTGAACCGATTGAAAAAGCTGTTTAGTTCATTCGCTCGTTCACTGGTCTGATTTACCTAGTGGAGGGAGGGGGGTGGCAGTGTTTGCCTCCTTAACATTAGTGTAGAACAGATCGATGGTTCTGTTCTTCCGTGTGGGACAGTCTACACACTGGACTATTGTGGGGAGAGATGAGTCCAATTTGACGTGATTAAAGTCACCGGTGATAATGACGAGCGCCTCCGGATGCCGGGTCCGAAGAGTGGAGGTGGTGCCAAAGATGGTTTCTCGTGCCGTCTCAGGGTCCACCAGTGGAGGGATGTAGACGGCGAGGACAATAACGTGTGAAAATTCACGCGCCAGGTAGTAAAGTCTGATGCTAACAGCTGTAAGCTCCAGATCGCGGTTACACAGTGTTGATTTCACCGTCACATGTCCCGGATGGCACCAGCTATCGTTGGTATAGATAATTAATCCACCTCCTTTCTTCTTACCGGCGGTGTTAGTGTCCCAGTCCGCTCGTACGGAGGAGAAGCCGGTTAGTCCGACGTTAGCGTCTGGCACGTCGCCAGTTAGCCACGTCTCACAGAACACCAACAAGCTGTTCTCCTGGTAGCGATGATCAGTCCTGCACAGCGCTGTCAGTTCGTCCAACTTGTTCGGTAGCGAGTTAACGTTCCCAATGATGACGGAGGGGATGGAGGGCTTGACTCGCCTCCGGTTAGCGGCTCTAGCCGTTAGTCTAGTCCTTTCAATGCGACCCGCTCGGCATCCGCGATATCTCCGTCGGAGCTCAGCGGGGATGATATCGCGTGTTGCTGGGTCTCCTTTGACCCTCTGAGACATCAACTCCTCCCTGGAGTACACTAGCATATTACTATACATTATCTAAATTTATATAAAAACCAAATAATGTAGCCAAATAGCATAGGATGGTGGTGTGTAGGATGACTCTGATGGTGAGGAAGATGAAGAGGATAAAGGTAGAACAGAAGACGAAATGGTGGAAGCTGAAAAGGGAAGAGTGTTGCCTGACTTTTAGGAAGGAGTTAAGACAGGCTCTGGGTGGTCAGGAGGTGCTTCCAGATGACTGGACAACTACAGCTAATGTGATCAGAGAGACAGGTAGGAGAGTACTTGGTGTGTCATCTGGAAGAAAAGTAGATAAGGAGACTTGGTGGTGGAATGAGGAGGTACAGGAGTGTATACTGAAAAAGAAGTTAGCTAAGAAGAAGTGGGACACTATGAGGACTGAGGAGAGTAGACAGGAGTACAGGTAGATGCAACATAAGGCGAAAGTAGAGGTGGCAAAGGCCAAACCAGGGGCTTATGATGACTTGTATGCTAGGTTGGACAGTAAGGAGGGAGAGACTGATCTATACAGGTTGGCAAGACAGAGAGAAAGAGATTGGAAGGACTTGTAGCAGGTTAGGGTGATTAAGGATAGGGATGGAAGTCTATTGACAGGTGCCAGTCCTGTGATGGGAAGATGGGAAGAGTACTTTGAAAATGAGAGAGAACAAAGACTAGAAGAGGCGACTGTTGTGACCAGGAAGTAGCAAACATTTGTCAGGATGAAATGAGGAGGGCATTGAGGAGGATGAAGAGTGAAAAGGCAGTCGGTCCTGATGATATACCTGTGGAGGTATGGAAGTGTCTAGGAGAGGTGGCAGTACAGTTCCTGACCGGGTGGTTCAACAGGATCTTAGATTGTGAGAAGATGCCTGAGGAATGGAGGAGAAGTGTGCTGGTGCCCATTTTTAAGAACAAGAGAGATGTGCAGAGTTGTGGCAACTACAGAGGAATAAAGCTGATGAGCTGTACAATAAAGTTATGGAAAAGAGTAGTTGTAGCTAGACTAAGGGCTGAAGTGTGCATTTGTCAGCAGCAGTATGGTTTCATGTCAAAAAAGAGTACTACAGATGCAGTATTTGCTTTGAGGATGTTGATAGAGAAGTACAGAGACGACCAGAGGGACCTGCATTGTGTTTTTGTAAATCTGGAGATAGCTTATGACAGGGTGCCCAGAGAGGAACTGTGGTATTGTATGAGGAAGTCTGGAGTGGTAGAGAAGTATGTTAGGGCGGTGCAAAAATTGTGATGAGCCATGACAAAACTGTGATCATCATTGCTGTATCTGAATGGAACTACAGGAAAACAGACTGACAAGTATCAATTGAATGTGACACCGCTGAGAGGTTTGGAACTAAAAATATTAGAGAAAAATATCAAACATATACACCATAGCTCTTTTTTATATTCTATGGACTTTATTGATACCCTAATAGGGCAATTCTTTTTACACTTGATACAGGCACAAGCATGTGAGTGCGTGCGCACACACACACACACACACACACACACACACACACACACACACACACACACACACACACACACCTCGGAACAGCTTATGGCGTTCAGTGCCTTGCTCTAGGGCACCTGGCAGTGTTCCCTCCAGCTACCAGTTCACACTCCACACTTCTTTTCCATGCTTCCATGCTGGACTTGATCCCCAAGTCAAGTTCTTAGGGATCTGCATCCTAAACCATGCAGAAAATTTTGTAGTTTGTCAATCACAGCTTTACCTGGATGTCTAATAATACGTCTAAAACAGAAAAGGACAATTAGTAAGATTATATGCTTGTTCGCTATGGTGATGGACAGGGTGACAGACAATTGGAAAGGTTACACAGGAATCTCCATGGACTATGATGTTTGCAGATGACATTGTGATCTGCAGTGAGAGCAGGGAACAGGTGGAGGAGAAGCTTGAGAGGTGGAGGTTTGTCCTGGAAAGGAGAGGAATCTAGGTTAGCCGCAGTAAGACAGAGTACATGTGCGTGAATGAGAGGGACCCAAGTGGAAGAGTGAGGTTACAGGGAGAAGAGATCAAGAAGGTGCAGGATTTTAAGTACTTAGGGTCAACAGTCCAGAGCAACGGAGAGTGTGGAAAAGAGGTGAAGAAGCGTGTACAGCCAGGATGGAACGGGTGGATAAAAGTGTCAGGTGTGATGTGTGATAGAAGAGTTCTAGCTAAAATTAAAGGAAAGGTGTATAAAACTGTGGTGAGACCAGTGATGTTGTTTGGCCTAGAGCAGTGGTTTTTCAATCAATCAATCAATCAATCAATCAATCAATCAATCAATCAATCAATCAATCAATCAAGTTTTATTTATATAAAACACTTAATCATGGCAGCAGACATTTCAAAGTGCTTTAACAGACAGAGAAACCCAAATAAATCCTCCAGAGCAAGCATAAGCGACAGTGGTGGGGAAAAACTCCCTCGATGAGGAAGAAACTCCGGGCAGGACCCAGACTCTTTTGGCCAGCCATCCGCCTTGACCGGTTGGGTGGAAAAGAAATAAAAGGAAGATAAGAACAGATAAGAACAGGGAAAGAGAAAGAGAGACAGAGAGAGAGTGCTAGATAGACCAGATAGAGTCAGTGTCAATGTGGTTAAGTTTATGTTTCCCATTGCTAAAGTCAAGGCACAACTACAGCTGCGTGGATGACTGTATGGCGACACAGAGGAAGAAAGGAAGCAGGACTCCAGCTGATGGATAGATGAGGGGTGTTACTGGTGGGCTTGGAGGAGAAGGTCCACAGCACATGGATTGATGGGGGTGATACTGGTGGGCTTGGAGGTGCAGGTCCACAGAGGAAGGTCCACAGTGGATGTGCGGATGAGGGGTGGAACAGTATCATGACACGAAGGAAAAAAAAGGAAGCCGGACCCCAGCTGATGATTAGGTTAGGGGTGATCCTGGTGGGATGAGAAGAGCAGGTCCATAGCAGATGGGTGGATGAGGGGTCAACCTGAGAAAAACCTGTGAGGACATAGAGCACAGAGACTCAAGGGAAGAAGTTGAGTTAGTAGGGTGTGATTGGAGACTTGGAGAGTGAAATCAGAGAGGAGGAGGAGTAACAGAGACAGTTGGAGAGAAGAGGAGGAGAGAGGAACTCAGTGAGTCTGGATGTTGAGTCTACAGCAGTGTAGGTCTATAAGAAAAAAACAACAACGTAGTAACCTAAGTTGCCTTAATTGTAAAATTTGTGAAAAAGAAAAGTTTTAAGTCTAGTCTTAAATAGTGAGGGGGTGTCTGCCTCCCGAACTGAGGTATGTAGGTGGTTCCACAATAGAGGGGCTTGATAGCAAAAGGCTCTAGCCCCCATCCTACTTTTGTAAATTCTAGGAACCACCAGTAGGCCAGTATGTTGAGAGCATAATGCTCTAGATGGATTATATGGAACTAAAAGTTCCTTCAGATAGGTCGGTGCCTGGCCATGAAGGGCTTTGTAAGTGAGGAGGAGTATTTTAAAATCTATCCTGGCTTTCACAGGAAGCCTTAGCAGAGAAGCCAACCAAGGAGAAATATGGTCTCCCTACACTGGTCCTGGTCAGAACACGGGCAGCAGCATTCTGAATTAGTTGAAGAGTCTTCAGCTACGTTTTGGGGCAGCCTGAAAAAAGTGCGTAACAGTAATCTAGTCTGGAAGTGATGAAAGCATGGATTAATTTCTCCTCATCATTCTGTTTTAAAATATACCTGATTTTAGCAATGTTTCAGAGATGGAAAAAGAAACCTGCTTAATGTTTGTGTTAAACGAGAGATCCTGATCAAAGATGACACCTAGGTTCCTCGCAGTGGTTTTGGCCTCAAACGTGATGCCATCCAAGGCTATTACATCACTTGGCACTACATTCCTAACAGTTTTTGGGCTGAGCACAATGACCTCAGTTTTATCAGAATTGAGATGCAAAAAGTTATTGGTCATCCAATCTTTAATCTCTTTGATACACACCTGTAATTTGCAGAGCTCATTGACTTCATCAGGTTTAATCGAGATATATTAAGAAGGTGGACAATTTGAAGTAGTTAGGGTCAACAGTCCAGAGCAATGGAGAGTGTCGAAAAGAGGTGAAGAAGCATGCACAGGCAGGATGGAACTGGTGGAGGAAAGTGTCAGGTGTGATGTGTGATAGAAGAGTTTCAGCTAAAATGAAAGGAAAGGTGTACAAAACTGTGGTGAGACCAGCGATGTTGTTTGGTCTAGAGACAGTGTCACTGAGGAAAAGACAGGAGACACAGCTGGAGGTAGCAGAGATGAAGATGCTGAGGTTCTCTCTGGGAGTGACAAGGAAAGATAGGATCAGGAATGAGTACATCAGAGGGACAACACATGTTAGAGGTTTTGGAGATAAAGTCAGAGAGGCCAGACTGAGATGATTTGGACATGTCCAGAAGAGAGATAGTGAATATAACGGTAGAAGGATTTTGAGTTTTGAACTGTCAGGCAGGAGGCCTAGAGGAAGACCAAAGAGGAGGTTTATGGATGTAGTGAAAGAGGACATGAAGGTAGTTGGTGTGAGAGAAGAGGATGCAAAAGACAGGGTTAGATGGAGGCAATTGATTCGCTGTGGCAACCCCTGAAGGAAAAAGCCGAAAGGAAAGAAGAAGAATCGAGAGATATTATTGCGTATCATCGGCATAACAATGGAAGTTGATGGAGTGTTTCCTTATCAAATTACCCAGAGGAAGCACATATAAGATAAACAGTATTGGACCAAGAACCGAGCCTTGAGGAACTCCATAGCTAACTGTAGTTGACTGGGAGGAGTCGTTATTAATGTGGTTTGACCAAAAGATCCGAAGGAGGCGTCGTAGGCAGTGGTTGATGAAGGTCTGCAGTTTATTGGTGATGTCACTGGTGGTCCTCCAGGTCTCGGATCCATACAGAGGTACAGATTTGACGTTGGAGTTGAATATTTTCAGCTTGGTATTGAGCAAGATGTTTTTGATTCTCCAGATCTTATTTAGTATGTTAAATGTTGTTCTTGCTTTCCCGATCCGTGCCTTCACATCCTCCTCTGTCCCACCGTCCACTGCTATTACACTCATGAGGTATGTAAAGTTGTCAACCTTTTTCAGTGGCTGGTTCCCAATATTTATCAGGTTTGTATGTTTGTTGTTTATGCACATTATTTTGGTTTTTGCAGCATTTATGTTAACCCCCAGCCTGCCTGCTGTTGTTTCTAGCAGTTTAGATTTCTCTGGCACCTGCTGGTGGCTGTGTGCAAACAGTGCTATGTCATCCGCTAAGTTGAGGTCATCTAGATGTTCTGTCAGATTCCATTGGATACCAGTCTTTTTATTGTGTGTTGTTTGTTTTCATGATGATGATGGTGATGTAGTTGGGGGGGATTCCATAGTGTACCAATAAATTCCATAACTGCTTACAGTCTACACTGTTGAAGTCAATGAAATTAATGTAGACAGGAGTGTTCCATTGTTTGGATTGTTCGATGAACATTCTGAGCTTTGCAATTTGGTCACTGCAGGATCTTCCATTGGGTAAAAGAAATAACATGGTGGGTTTGATTTTTTTGTTTGTTTGGGGGTTTTTTCTGCTCCAATAGTAGAAGAGGTATCTGGACTCTACCAGTCAGTCAGAACTGAAGAAGACTCTTGGATGAGAGTTGAAACATCTTCTACTAACCTACTGAGTTCAGTTGATTGTATTTTTGCTCTTTCTGACACATACTGAAGAAAAAAATGAATAATTAATCAAAGTTAGTTGGTGGGGTTTTCCCATAAAATTGCTCAGTTTTGATTTTTTTAAAGATGGACCTTTCTGGTCTGAGATTCAACTCTGCAAAGCGAAGCTATTGCTAACATTTATTTCAGTGTTGTCTGGAAACCAGCTAGGGAGCTTGTCATTCATCACAAGTCTGGCACATCCAGTCAAGCAACACAGTGTGTGGGACTTACACCTGGTGTACATCTTCTCTTTACGTCCCACTGATATTGAAACTAATTCCACGACTATTCAATATCCTGCATTACGTCTTTTGATAACTTTACACACCCCTTCAAAGAATCACCATGTTAATGCAGTGGAAGGGTTATATCGCTCCGTGGGCCTGGTAACTGTGTTGTCCAGGTCACCAACTCCAGATAGGGTCTACCAAGACAAACTGGTCTCAAAGAAGGGGATATATAATACATAAAGAGCCGTTCCAACGTGTTAACCAATCTGCTGCAAAGAAATTTAAGACTACACCCAGGCAAGGACAACCTATACCCCTTTTGTCTTGTTTTCCATTCAAATTTACACTTCAGTATGTTGTCTAAACATAGGTGGCCAGCTGAGGAGTCTTTTTCTACCTGCTGGGCATGAATGTTCCTCTTCAACACTTTTCTTCACACTGACGGTAAACATTCATAACTGGAAGCCGTCCAATGCACAGTTTTATCTGCTTGCTGCTGAGCAGCCTCGCTGGAGAAGTTGGAGGTTAAACACAGTATTAAGAGGGGCATCAGCAGCTGGAAATTTGAGTATAAAGTAAATCATTTAATGAAACTGCCAGTTACTTGTCTGATTTAAACAAAGTAAACATGAATGGCTGAATTATTTAGAGGGTCTGTTAAGTTTTGTGACCTCATATAGAGCTGGAAATGTTTTTATGTTTGTCGAGTTGGATGGATATCACGAAATGTGATCAAGTCAAGAGGTTCCTATTCTACTTTTGCAAGCTTGTCTTGGTCCTCTTAAAATTTTGCATATGATTTCTGTTGTGATCACGTTTGTTATTAAAATCATGCCTTACATTGTCTTTGATTCTAAGGCACATTCTAAGGTACTTATCATACTGTTATTTGTGCACATATGTGTGATTGCCTCAAGTAAACAAGTTGAATGTGAACTTCTTTGTGCTACTGAATACTTTATGTGTTTGCAATGCTGCAGAAACACACAGGGAAAGGAAAATTGTTGGCGACGCGGAGAGAGATGAACAAACAAACTGCTTCTGGAATTCTCTTCTTCAATTGTTGCTCAGAGTGAAGTCTTGTTTAGGTTGGACATGGATCCAGATGTGTGTGTGTGTGTGTGTGTGTGTGTGTGTGTGTGTGTGTGTGTGTGTGTGTGTGTGTGTGTGTGTGTGTGTGTGTGTGTGTGTGTGTGTGTGTGTGTGTGTGTGTGTGAGAGAGAGAGAGAGAGAGAGAGAGAGAGTTAAAGAGAGAGTTTGTATGCAGCTGACCCTGGTGAGAACAGGCCCAGTGTCTGAGACCACAGAGAAGCCATTCTTCAGTGTGGCACAAACACACACACTCTCACACACACACACACACACTCTCTCTCTCTCTCTCTCTCTCTCTCTCTCTCTCTCACACACACACACACACACACACACACACACACACACACACACACACACACACACACACACACACACACACACACACACAGTGATTGTGTTCAACCCCATACTGACCCTTACTTCACGATGCTGTCTGTGATTCACTGGCTCTGTCAGGAGATTGAAATGTCCAGTTCCATCTGTACACTACTGTATATGCTACGTATAAATGCATTGGTTCATAAGTCACTCACTTAAAAGTAGTCAAATTAGTTACATTTAGAAATAACCTTAAGATTTGTCAGTTATTTTATTGTCTCTCCTCTGGACATGTCCAAATATCCCAGTATGGCCTCTCTGACTTTATCTCCAAAACCTCTAACATGTGCTGTTCCTCTGATGTACTCATTCCTGATCCTATCCTTCCTGGTCACTCCCAGAGAGAACCTCAGCATCTTCATCTCTGCTACCTCCAGCTCTGTCTCCTGTCTTTTCCTCAGTGACACTGTCTCTAGGCCAAACAACATCACTGGTCTCACCAGTTTTGTACACTTTTCCTTTCATTTTAGCTGAAACTCTTCTATCACACATCATACCTGACACTTTTCTCCACCTGTTCCATCCTGCTTGTGCACGTTACTTCACCTCTTTTCCACACTCTCCATTGGTCTGGACTGTTGACCCTAAGTACTTAAAATCCTCCACCTTCTTGATCTCTTCTCCCTGTAACCTCACTCTTCCACTTGGGTTCCTCTCATTCAAACACATGTACTCTGGTCTTACTGCAGCTAACCTTCATTCCTCTCCTTTCCAGGACAAACCTCCACCTCTCTAGCTTCTCCTCCACCTGTTCCCTGCTCTCACTGCAGATCACAATGTCATCTGCAAACATCATAGTCCATGGAGATTCCTGTCTAACCTTTCCAATTGTCTGTCACCCTGTCCATCACCATAGCGAAGAAGCATATCATTATACTAATTGTCCTTTTCTGTTTTAGACGTATTATTAGACATTCAGGTAAAGCTGTGATTGATAAACTACTAAATTTTCTGCATGGTTTAGGATGCAGATCCCTAAGAACTTGACTTGGGGATCAAGTCCAGCATGGAAGCATGGAAAAGAAGTGTGGAGTGTGAACTGGTAGCGGGAGGGAACCCTGCCAGGTGCCCTAGAGCAAGGCACTGAACGCCATAAGCTGTTCCGAGGGTGTGTGTGTGTGTGTGTGTGTGTGTGTGTGTGTGTGCGTGTGTGCGTGCGTCTGTGTGTGTGTGTGTGCACGCACTCACATGCTCGTGCCTGTATCAAGTGTAAAAAGAATTGCCCTATTAGGTTATTAATAAAGTCCATAGAATATAAAAGAGAGCTATGGTGTATATGTTTGATTTTTTCTCTAATGTTTTTAGTTCCAAACCTCTCAGCGGTGTCACAAACTTGTGACCATTCAATTGATACTTGTCAGTCTGTTTTCCTGTAGTTCCATTCAGATACAGCAATGATGATCACAGTTTTGTCATGGCTCATCACAATTTTTGACAGCAAAACACAATCCTTGTTTGTCTACTTCCCAATTCCTTGACGGAGTCTTCCCAGTAAAGTTATCTCTCTGTCTTCTGTTTCTATCATTTTTCCACTGAAATGTTGTATAAATATGGTTTTAACAAATTTCTTCCTCATTCTTTTGTCATTGGACCAAAAGAAAGTAATTCAATGATAGTTTGACCATAAAAAAAAAACTCCTACCAGAACTTGGTATGACCTTAGCATCACTATTAGTTATATAGTTACACAAGAAAAAAACAGGATTTCACTGATTTATCAAAGTTCACAGAATCTAAACACAGCTCCATTTTGACTCAAGTCAGTAGTGCTGCTATATATTTCACTGAAACTATCAGCCCAATGAATTTAAACAATCAATTTAAACAATTTAAACAATGTTCTTGGAATACTAACTGGAATGAAGTCAGTGTGCCATTATCGATAAATTTAGGAATAACAGCAATGTAATTGTTTCAGAAAATACGTATATATCCGGGTCCACATGATTATCCAAATCATTACCAAGTTTGAATGGATTGTTCGTTGGACATCAATCTTTCGCTCCAAAAATAAATGAATGAATATAAGTATAAAAATGCTTTGGTAGTTATCAACTATATTTCGCTGTTAAGTCACATTGGGTTCTTTGGACAGAAAATAAAGAGAAACGCCTACACAAAGCACCGACAGTGAAACAGGAAGTGAAACGTCCCGAAAAACGAACTGCCTTCTCAACCATGTGTATGCACGCTCAAATGACCTTTGTTTTGAAAACCTGTTCCGATTCAGTGTACAATTGTCTTTTTTACTGTTGAACATTGGGGTTTTTTCTTATTCATTCCAAAATGAAGTTAAAGGAAATCAAACAATGGTTTAGTAAAACGCTATAAAAGTATGAGAGAGAGTGCGCGAAAAGGACATTATTTTGAAAGGTCTTTCCGGAAGCGTCGTGCTTTACGCTACGCTGCTTGACGTTAGCAGCAAAACTTCAGAATGGACCCGACCAGAGGAAAACCCGTTAGTTTGTGAAGGAGAAACTGGTGCCGTCCATGTCTTGTCCACATAAACTGACGCCCGGACAAAGTGTTTGACAGCAATGTCGAGAGAAAACACCACTCGAAGTCTGGACAGCATAGACCTGGCTGCCTTAAGAGTAAGTTAAACAAAGTTGTCTCGGTTTTTTTTAATGTTTGAGTCAACAGTGAGGATCTGGATGTGGGTGTTGCTTCAAAGTTAACGGTGTTTTCAGGCAGAAAACACTTGAGCAGCTCTGCGTTTGGCTCCAGTCACCGCTTGTGTTTTATGTCTAGAAAGCCTGAGGTTGAGAGCCGGGACTTGAACCTCACACCGTGCACCGTGTGTCTGCTCTGCGCCCTGTTTGTTGTTAGTTTACAGCCCGAAGTGTTCACACAGGAGACTCCTGTGACCCACTGACAAGTGAAACTCACTGAGATCACTGTGGGATTGTGGACAGGAAACCTGACAAATGGGCTCGACATTGTAACTGATCAATTATTATTGCCATAATATTGGTTCTATAATAAACATTTCATTTGGTGAATTCATTCTATAGTTCTGTAAACACTATTCATGTATGTAACCCTTGAAATCACAGCGTTACTGTGTCACTAGGGAATGCTTATAGTCGTAATTTTGCGTTTTATATATGTTAATGTGATAATAATTGTATAGCAATTGCACATAAGCGCTATAATACATTAAGGACATTTTCAATGACATTCAGGCTATATTAAAATTTGTTATCCACGTTTTTTTGTTGTTGTTGACCATGTGATATTTTTGTAGGATCCAGCAGGTATCTTTGAATTGGTGGAGGTGGTTGGCAATGGAACCTACGGTCAGGTGTACAAGGTCAGTATCACAAGGCTTTATTGCCTACTACTTCCCCCGTTGAAGAAGTTTGTGTTGTCTACATAGAAAAGCATGAAAACTGTTGTATAATGTGATACTGATACAATAAGACGACGTCTTCTGTGGTCAAAAAAGTCACTGTATGACTATAGTAACATTATATATGCTGTATGTCACTTCTTACAAAATGGCTTCAAGTTATTGTGAAGAAAAAGTAGAAATTTTCTGAAATATCCTGTAACTTTCACACACACACACACACACACACACACACACACACACACACACACACACACACACACACACACACACACACACACACACACTGACATCTACAACATCAGCAGCATCTTTAGAGAACATGGGTGGAGCTCACTTCCTTATCACAGAATCTGTTTGTTTTTGTGAGCTAGTGGTTTGTAGTTGTGAGAGGTGTGTATTCTCATTTTGGGTTTCTCTGCAGCACCTCAGTCTGTGTCTATACCTTACTATGCCTTATGACAGGGGGTTGTTGAGGGTAAATGCAGATTGTGTGATAAAAGTTTGAGACATTTTTGAGTGGTCGGAAACCACCAACGCTAGTTAGCAATGTCACTGAAATTTGAAATTAAATTACCTTTGACCTGCTTTAGTAGAATACTGCACAGTAGTGTCACTAATATATCAGTCCCACTATTGTGTAAGGTTGTGATTGAGAAAGATGAGAATCTTAATGAATGGTTTGTCACATGTGTGTTAGTGTGTGTGAAGCAGGGTGTGTGCATCATTAAACACTTGATTTACAGAAAAAGGAAATGTTGCAATGTGTCAAGAGATGGGCAGCACATCGTGGTTTATACAGGGTGACTAAATCCTGTGCGTCGTTCTCTGACTCACATTCATTGATATTTTAATTATGAGGTAACACCCGACAACGAATGAATGTCGGAATGAGCAGTCTTACTCGGGGTGAATTAAAATACATGTAGTGATTCTGATTTTTGTCCTGTGACTATCTCACTAACAAGGCAGTGGAGACTTCAGACCATCCTTCAGCTGTTCCTGTTTATGTGCTAGCTATGATTAACCCCGAGCCCCACGTTAAACATCACTGATTTTTAGTCATTGTCACATCAAAATTATTTTACAGGCAGTTAATAGGAAGTATTGTGCTTTTAAAGACTTTAGTGGAATTATTCAAGATAATTTTTCGGTCATTATGTGCATTTCATTTGCTGGAATTATTAGGTTTTTTATTCTCTTGCCCATCGGGGTGAACAGATCATGAATGCCTGAAGTCATTTTGTCTCGATAAAACTGTTAATACTCATTAAAGGTTTATCAAACGACACAACTAAAGTTTATTGTCATAGTTAATCTAATCTCACATGCCTCACTTTCAGATTTGCTGGCGCTGCATTTTCTGCATACACACTTGGAGCTACACTAACACTCACTCACCCCACCCACCGTGTAAAATGAATAGGCAGTCCTTTATCACTTATCTGTTGATGATCAGTTGAGTCTCATGAGAACTTATGAGAACGGGTTCATCATCTTCACAGTCGTCCTTACATTACATTACATTACATTGCCTGTTTGAATGACACAATATATGAAAAAACACGTAGCTGCGGATTGACCTGTACGTATACAGGAGACGCTGAGAAGCATCTGAGCTTTCACTTTGGAAATATTTATTTGTTTTGTTTTCATTTCATTGCATGTTCAGCATTCAGGGATGAAACATGGAGACTATCAGAGTATTATAATTTCACTGAGTTAATTCCACTCATCATAGTGTGTCGCAGTCTAAAACACTCCACTAAACACCTGAAATTATTTTACAGTAATCCCTCATTACTCGTGGTTAATGCGTTCCAGGACCACCCGCGAAAAACGAAATTCCGAGATATAGTGACAAACTATTCTATTATTTACTTTTCTTTAAACATTTATGAACCCCTCCCCATGCTGATATTAGACCACTTTATATCTTTATTACATTTTCTCACGCTCTTATAGATGTTTAAAACACTTTTGTATTAAAAAATGCATTTCTGTCATACACGGAAGAACACACAGATGCTGTCAGCAAATAGCATGGGCGCACGGTATCACGAGACTACCTACTAAAAATCCGCAATGTATCTTGAAGTGCAAATAAGCGAGTGATTACTACATATCACATTTTTTCCCTCCATCCCATGATTGTGTTTCTGTTTGTGAGTAAATTTAAAGACTACTGCTCTGGATTGTGTGTCACTTGGTGGAGGGTGTGGGGTCAGTCGACAGAAGAGCCATTTTTGGACAAGATCCCAATCTCAGGGTGGACATATACATTATTTTATATGTTGAAGTTGTAGGATTTGGTATCTAATTATTCCACAGTGGTTAATTATAAAGTACAAAACAACACATTAAAAGTATCACCAACCCCACTAGATTGTCTTCATGGTGGACTGTGACTTCAGACCAACCACAAGACATAGACAAATACTTGTGAACTTGATTGACACTTTTAGGCTCTCAACAAGGCGGAAAACAATGTCTGACCAGTTGGATGGCTTGAAACCTGACATTGTATTCTGGTGCAGTTTTGTGGAACGTGGTAGCATTGTCATGTTTCTCAAATTCAGCAGCAGCACACTTTGTGGCCATCTATGAGCCTCTGAAATTATTGAATTGAGTCATTTGTCCAGTTTGATTGGGTATGCACTGTTCATGTGGACTGCAAAGATTTGATATGATACACTTGTTGGAGCGGTTGACTGTTGGCATTTGCTTCATTTTTCCTATATGTGTATGTGGAGGGGGGCAGGTTAG